>NC_041411.2:68847538-69147538 GCF_900747795.2 Erpetoichthys calabaricus | reverse complement strand
AGATAAGTAAGCAGTCAGTAAAATCACCTCTTAATCTCCGTTTGCTTACATTGAAAAGGTTTAACTCCTTTAATCTTTCCTCATAACTCATACCCTGCAGACCTAGAATGAGCCTAGTTGGTCTTCTCTGGACATTTTTTAGTGCTGCTATGTCTTCAAAACTCCCAAACTGTGCACTCCAGGCAAAGCTTGAACTGGGCAGGTACCAACAATTTTCAGTTTTTAAAAATTAATGAGGACAATGGTAGCCTTTTGTTTTTGTTAGGTGCCGTCAAGTCGGTTTCCGACTCATAGCAACCCTGTGGACAACAGAGTGAAACATTGTCGATCCTGAGCTATCCTCACCATTTCTTCCACATTTGAACCCATTGTTCCAGCCACTGGGAAAAACCACCCTCCACTTTTTGATCATATTCAACTGTGCCATGTCATTCAAATTTCTAACAGTAATCTCCCAACTCTTCTAGTGTAACATGGCACTCGAATGTTCAATTGTGACGCCCCCGACACTCCAAAAAAGTGTGGTCAAATCTAACCCCCTTCAAATGAATGAAATTTATTTCCTGGATCATGAAACTTGAAGATCACACTTACTTATGGCAATGGCTCTTATGTGTATCGACTTCAGATATTGACTCCAGGTGAGGTCTAACCAGTGCACACGATATATAACATAACATTCTGTTAAACTTCTTGTAAAGAATTGATATCCACTGGATACAGAAAATGACAAGTCCTCTGTGCCTCCCTCTCATAAGGGGTCAGACATATGTTAGTAAGTAGCAGAATGGTAGATATCTGCTGCATGCCCTGGAATCACCTTCCACACTCGTGCACTCTCCCTGCAAGATCAACTCTTACTCTCTTAAGAAGGCGTTTTGTGTAACACTTTCAATGCTGTCATTGCCCCTGTGATGGATGGCAGGCAGCTCAACCCGTCCGGGACACCCAAAGACTGGAAGGACGGAGGAAGGCAGCTACTTTGGGACACTGCCTCCCCCAACAAGCTATATGGCGACTTCCCTGCAAGCATAGCGGTGCCCCAGATTCCCGCAGGGCACCATAGGATCTGGAGTTCGGCTTCCCAGCTCTGCTGGGTACCATGGGTGCCACCAGGAGATGCTGCAGGGGGACCTGGGAGCTTTTCTTGTCGGTATAGCCCGGAAGCATTCCAAAGTCACGGGACCGGAAACCCTGGAATACTTTCGGGCTGAAGAAGAAACCTAAGTTTCCCCTCTGACCCAGAAGTGCGGATGAATCACATGGTCAGAAGCACTTCCAGGTCAAATACTATTTAAAGGACTGGTGGGGACCCAGCAAGTGAGCCTGGGAGGTGTGGAGGAGAGAATTATATTATATATGTGATTATTTACCTGTGTTATTGTGGTTGTGGTGTTTAAGGTATTGTCTTTAAGAAGAAAAGAATATTAAAATACTTCTTGGGACTTTTACTCAGTGTCTGTCTGTTGAGGTTAACGGGGGGGTAACAGCGACCCCTAGTGTTTACACCCCAATAACATTTTTCCTGCTATGCACTCTTTCACATTAAACATTCAGTGCCTGATTTCTTATTGTGAGAGTTTCTAAGTCAAAAAACATATCTAATAGGTCTTGTTGCAGATCTCAGCCATTGGATTTGATTTCAATAGTTCTGAGTCAACATATTTTGATTTTAAAATTATTCATAAAGGACTTTCTGTCTTTAGTTCTGCATGGTTAAAACAATGATGATTTATGAGTGGCTGTGGAGAATCAAGATGTTGTATGTTAAATACTGACCTGCCTTAACTTACACATTTCTTAGAATCTAAAATATTGCTAATGAAGACTCTGACTTAATCAAAATGTGGCTACTTAAATTTATTACAAAAATATTAAAAGTCAGCTCATCAGTGTGTGTCATTTTATTAACTCAAGGGGACAATATACCTACAGGAACATGCCACACAAAACAATAATTTGTGACAACAGCCAAATGTTCTCCTCCTTTACTGGTTATCAATAACTGAATGGACATTATTAGGTCTTATTATTTCCAGAAGAATGGCATGGCAGGTTCCTGCTCACTCGTCTGTGTGCTGCAACAGACCATCATTGGTAATTTAATGAGTGTCAATGACATTCATGCTCGTCTCGACCGAGTAAACATTAAATAATGGAGCAATCAATGGCATTAGAGGAAATCCTTATTTCACTTAGAATGATAATAAGACTTTATGGGTTATTATTACTGATGTGAATTAACACAGAGTACATTTGAGACAAATATAAATGACATCGATAGGATGCTTTTATGCCATGTATTGGGATACTGATATACAGTATTACTTAAACGTAGTCAGTTTACAGTTAAAAGTTGTAGCTGCATTGCAGAGTTCTGGGTCTGCATCCCTGCCAATGCACCATCAGCATGGAGTTGGTCAATTCTCCTTGTGTCTGCATTGGGTTTTCTCAAAGTCTGCAGGTTTTCCTGAAATGTTCCAAAGAAGTGCATGTTAGATTAATTGGTAACTCTCAGCTGGCTGTTTATGAGCAAGTGTGTATGTGAGTGTGTGCAAGCATGTGTGAATGTGAACAACAAAGTTTGGTTCTGCCTTGCTACCAGTGCTTCTGTTATAGGCTCCCAGCCCTGAGACACTGAAACGAATTTAATTTGTTTGATAATTAATGATGGATTATATACTGACAACTGCTCATTCACACTTATGCCATGGAATGGACATCATCAGAGACTAACAAATTACAGAAGATGATACTTTTAATCTTCACAAGTAAAGGTAATGACAGTGATAATCCACACACACACACACACACGTCTTAATGCCTTTCGGTTAAAACAATCAAAGAATTGAGGGGGCACCATTGTTGGGCTGTGTTTAAGGCATCAATTGTCTTAATCCATTCCTGCTAAGGTTACCTATGAAAAACCAAGTACTTGCTATATTTGAATTGTTTTCTAAGAGCTTATAACCTAAAACATTCAAAACTGAAATTAGTCATGCTAATTTAAATACAGTAATCCCTCGCTACTTCACGATTCACTTTTCGCAGATTCACGACTTCGCGGATTTTATATGTAAGCATATCTAAATACATAACGCGGATTTTTCGCTGCTTCACGGGTTTCTGCGGACAATGGGTCTTTTTACTTGCTTCCTCAGTTGGTTTGCCCAGTTGATTTCATACCAGAGATGCTATTGGCGGATGGCTGAGAAGCTACCCAATCAGAGCACGCAGTTAAGTTCCTGTGTGCTGCTGATTGGCTCAGCGACGGAGTGTTGCATTAACCAGGAAGTCTCATCTCACTCATTCATCATTAACGTGCTAATGCTTCAGGGGCCGTGTCCAAGCACCAACAGAAGATGCAAATGATTGCAGAAAAGGTAAAAGTTTTGGATATGTTGAAGGAAGGGAACAGCTACACCGCTGCAGGACATCGATTCTTTTTATTTAAAAAGGAGGAAAAGCATATAAGATCTACGGCCGCAGTGTCCTTTAACCAGGGTGCAAAATGAGTTGCAAGTGGACGTGATAAGGCAGTAGTCTGGATGGAATCTGCTTTAGGAATCTTTGCAACAAGGTCGACGACGTCATGACCGCCTACAAGCTGCTACGTGTACTTCGCTATACAGTAAGTGTAAACTTATCTACCGATTTTATATTGCTTAGCAGTTGTCCCTGTTTTTAATAGAGTAAATGGTGGGTTGTAAACAATACAGGGAGGGTTTAAAAATGTCCAAATACATGTTAAATAATTAAATAAATATAGTGTCCCTACTTCGCGGAAATTCAGTTATCGCGGTCGGCCTTGGAACCTATCTCCCGCGATAAGTGAGGGATTACTGTATTATAATAACATAACTAACTTGTTTCATTAAGTCAGACAGCAATAAATGGTCCACTGTTCTATTTCATCTTTGGTTAAGACATGTCCAAGTCAAAGCAGACTTTATTGTAATTTCAAGCATATACAAGTATACAGAGAGATGAAATGATGACACTCACGGTGTACACATAGTTCAAATAAGAGAGGACATGGTGCATAAATAGGCAAAACCATGTAACAAACTGTACAGTTTAAATATGCAATATGCCAATACAATCGAATGCCATGATTGCACAGATGTCCATTAAATGCCCATCCCACAGGTCAGTGCAGTGACTCTAGATAAAGAGACTTGTACATACACTTGATTGTGATGTTAGGGTAGGGTGGAAGATCATGGGAGACTGCATTGTATTGAGGAGTATGACAGCTTTGCGCTTTGGGGTGGAAGCTATCACACAACCTTGACAGATCTGCCTCTGATGCTATAGTATCTTTTTCCAGAAGATCACAAAAGAGTGAAGTGTCCGCGAAAGGGATAAAAACGGTTCTACATAATACTGCAGGATATGCAGACACAGCATTTGGAGAACGGGTCTTCCAAAGGAGGGAGAGGCAGCTCAAAAATTTTCTCCTCTGACCGGACTGTTCGCTGCATCTCTTAGGGTAGAACATAGTGCAGTTTCCATACCAGACTGTAATGCAGCCAGTCAGAACACTCTCAATGGTGCCTCTGTAAAACATGGTGAGTACTGGAGACAAGAGAATCACTTGCTTCATTCCGCCTGAAAAAGTATAGCCTCT
The DNA here is from genome assembly GCF_900747795.2 of Erpetoichthys calabaricus. Classification (NCBI taxonomy): domain Eukaryota; kingdom Metazoa; phylum Chordata; class Cladistia; order Polypteriformes; family Polypteridae; genus Erpetoichthys; species Erpetoichthys calabaricus. The sequence goes on along the minus strand of NC_041411.2, from coordinate 69,142,908 downwards.
GCTGGGACATTTAGTTAAGGAATTGGTGTTGTTAATTCATGCAGGGTTCTCAGTTATGTCCACATCTAGGAACATGGCACTCTTCACAACCTACACAACAGAACCATTGATGTATATTGGAATGTAGTCAGGGTACGTTTTTTTTACCTGACGTCAACAATTAATTCTTTATTCTTATCAGTTGTGAAAGATCAGCCCGACTACAGACAGACACCAGGACACACAAAAGTCCGAACACATATGCTTTTTATTTTAGTTCCTCACTACACAGTCCTTTGCACCTCACACACAGTGCACAACCCACCAGCACTATTGCTCACAGTCCTTTCTTTCCTTCTTCTCTGCTGCCCTCACTCCTCCACTCGCAAGCTCCGTCCTCTGCCTCCTGACTCCGGCTTCCCGAATAGAGTGAGACGGCCCCTTTTATAATACACCCAGATGTGCTCCAGGTGCTCCCTGATGACCTTCCTACAGCACTGTGGTGTGGCTTGAAATGCTGCATTGGCTCCCAGGAGCACTCTGGGTGTACTTGGTTCCTGTTCTGACAGAACTTCCTGGTATGGTGGAAGTGCTGCAGTCCAGGGCTTAGCCAATATCCATGCGCCCCCAGGAGGTGGTCATGGGCCCCCACAGGGTTGAGTTTCCAAGCTCTGTTCCCGTGGCCCCAACACGCACCAGGGCAGCTGCCTTCTCATGTACCAGGGGAGGTACTGCTCCTCTCCCGGTAACTTCCATCCTCTAGGCGTCCCAACTGGGCATGAGCCCCAGCCGTCTGTCACACAATATTGAGGAATATGTGTTGTCTCTGCACAAGGTAGTTGTTCAACCTCCTCAATATATGGAGGCTTATCATTCCTGCTCATCAAACCTGGCATAGACGTGTCATCAGTAAACTTGGAGATGTAATGGTGATGTGTGTGTGGCTGTACAATCTTCAGTCAGCAAGCTGAAGAGTAGAGGATTAAGCACTCAGCCCTGTGGAGCTCCAGTACTCAACGTGATGGTGTTTGAAATGTTGTGGCCAATCTGAAATGACTGAGGTCTCACTGCCAGAAAATCCAAAGACCAACATGATGGTGTTTGAAGTGTTGTGGCCAATCTGAACTGACTGGGGCCTTGCTGTCAGGAAATCCAAGGACAAATTACATGAAGCTGTAGTGAAACTGGATAAGTTGAGAAAATGAATATCTATCTCAACTCATAACCAGATAGAACACCTAAAACTGATAATATCTAATATTAGGTATTTTGTTGTTTATGACATACACACAATACACATAATATTGCACTAATTCCCAAGAATGTTCTGAGTTTAGGTGTTTGTGAATAATACAAAAATTTCCTGATAAAGCCTGCAAAGTGGCATGGCCTCCTCATGTATATTAAGTTGAGTGAACCAATCATGTGTAGCTTGTCCGAGTTTTTTTATTAATATGATTATTAATATGATTAATATGTTCTGGATGACTTTTGAAATAAGGGAGCTTGCCACCAACAAAGACGAAAATGGTTAAGCTCAGTTACCAGCATATTCAACCGCATGTATACTAACAAAAGAGCATTGCGCTCCTGCAGGTGTGAAGCAGTAACAAAGCCGCAGAAAGCGGAACTTGTTATGCTGTCTCTGGGCAATCTCCAGAACAGTTGCAATGAAGTACAATTCATGTTTATAGGTGATACCAATCACACAATGTTCCACAATCAAGCTTTTTGATTTGATCGTTGATTAGTTAAATTTAAAAAAAGCCAAGGTGAGATATTATAGGACATGGAGCTATTTAAAATTACAAAATACAAAGATCATTTAATGGTGGGATTGGTGATAGGTTTTAAGAAGAAAACCTTTATCATTTGGAAATTTCCCTCCTCCTGCCATAATCAAGATGTTATTGAACATATTGTATGATAAAGAAGCTGATTGTTTTCCTTGAAGGTGATCGATACGAAGCATCCATCGACTTCCGTGAACTCTCTGCTTAATCACGTGGCTCAATGAGTATGAGGATCAAAGGTAAGAACTACAAAAGAGCAGGAGTGAGATGACCTCCAAACGAACTTCAAACACCAATTCTTTTTTTTAAGTGCTTTGCAGATACTGCTTCAAGAAGCAGGCTGGTGGTTTTCACAGATCAATTGACTACTAGCTAATGAAGAGCAGAATAGATGGAATGGATTACCCTTAGTAGTAAATGAAATGTAATGTGAGGCTTTGTTCTTCTTTAGATCTTTGTTTTTTTTTTTTTTGTTTTTTCTCTGTTCAACAAAGTGTTTGCCGTTGATTACAGGAAGGCCGGCTAATTAGGATTCAAAGTATAATGCCCATCCATTCATTTCCTTACCCTGATATTTACATTTCAGGACTGCAGGAAATCGAGGCCCATTCTAGTTGTAACTTAAGAAATGCAACAATTCACCTTTGACTGGAAAGTGCTCCATTATAGGGTACGCTCACATACACAGTCAGTCAGGCCCATCACTCAAACCAAATCTTGAGCGGGACCTTTGCATTCCTGTGGTTTGATGTTACATGGATATCCAATTAGAAATAAAACAAATCCTATTTTAACAAAACATTGATATTAACATAATTGCAATTAAATACGTGAACAGCAGAGATGCTGACGAGCTAATCATTCAGGCACTAGTCTGAAGAGATGATTTGTAACAATAGGTCACTATGAGCAGCTGACAGACTCACATCAACAGAACAGACCCTGTAGCGTTAACCGAAGAACAGCACTAAGCCCAAGGCACTAAAACAAAAATGCAATCTGCCAATAAACACATTGCCAGCATTAAACACCACAACATGTGCAGCGTAATATAAGAAGACTATATCAATCAGGTGCTACAGACCACATTAAAGACACATACAACACCAGGATAGCGCATCACCAAGCCAGACAGCTCACATTAATATAAAGCAATAGAAATACTGTGGACAGTATGGAAGACACAAAAACACAAAGTAAAGCACAGAAGGAGACCAAAGTAAAAACTTGCCTCCTAGAGAGCTCCCTCAGTATTTGTACAGAACAACATATTTAGGATTGTCTGTACCTACATAGATGGAATTTGGCACATGTAATTCAGTCTAACTCTGCTTGGGGCCTCCTTCACTGCTAATGCCAGCTCAGGTCCTGCTCCTACTACTTGATAGTAGTAAAAGCAATAGAGTCATGACATTTAGTAGTAGGGGGCGATTTCAGCCATTTCATTATATCTACAGTGCAACCGGAAAGTATTCACAGCGCATCACTTTTTCCACATTGTGTTATGTTACAGCCTTATTCCAAAATGGATTAAGTTCATTTTTTTCCTCAGAATTCTACACACAACACCCCATAATGACAACGTGAAAAAAGTTTACTTGAGATTTTTGCAAATTCATTAAAAATAAAAAAACTGACAAAGCACATATACTGTACATAAGTATTCACAGCCTTTGCCATGAAGCTCAAAATTGAGCTCAGGTGCATCCTGTTTCCCCTGATCATCCTTGAGATGTTTCTGCAGCTTCATTGGAGTCCAACTGTGGTAAATTCAGTTGATTGGACATGATTTGGAAAGGCATACACCTGTCTATATAAGGTCTCACAGTTGACAGTTCATGTCAGAGCACAAACCAAGCATGAAGTCAAAGGAATTGTCTGTAGACCTCCGAGACAGGATTGTCTCGAGGCACAAATCTGGGGAAGGTTACAGAAAACTTTCTGCTGCTTTGAAGGTCCCAATGAGCACAGTGGCCTCCATCATCCGTAAGTGGAAGAAGTTCGAAACCACCAGGACTCCTAGAGCTTCCTAGAGCTGGCCGGCCATCTAAACTGAGCGATCGGGGGAGAAGGGCCTTAGTCAGGGAGGTGACCAAGAACCCGATGGTCACTCTGTCAGAGCTCCAGAGGTCCTCTGTGGAGAGAGGAGAACCTTCCAGAAGGACAACCATCTCTGCAGCAATCCACCAATCAGGCCTGTATGGTAGAGTGGCCAGACGGAAGCCATTCCTTACAGCCCGCCTGGAGTTTGCCAAAAGGCACCTGAAGGACTCTCAGACCATGAGAAAGAAAATCCTCTGGTCTGATGAGACAAAGATTGAACTCTTTGGCGTGAATGCCAGGCGTCACGTTTGGAGGAAACCTGGCACCATCCCTACAGTGAAGCATTGTGGTGGCAGCATCATGCTGTGGGGATGTTTTTCAGCGGCAGGAACTGGGAGACTAGTCAGGATAAAGGGAAAGATGACTGCAGCAATGTACAGAGACATCCTGGATGAAAACCTGCTCCAGAGCGCTCTTGACCTCAGACTGGGGCGACGGTTCATCTTTCAGCAGGACAACGACCCTAAGCACACAGCCAAGATATCAAAGGAGTGGCTTCAGGACAACTTTGTGAATGTCCTTGAGTGGCCCAGCCAGAGCCCAGACTTGAATCCGATTGAACATCTCTGGAGAGATCTTAAAATGGCTGTGCACCGACGCTTCCTATCCAACCTGATGGAGCTTGAGAGGTGCTGCAAAGAGGAATGGGCAAAACTGGCTAAGGATAGGTGTGCCAAGCTTGTGGCATCATATTCAAAAAGACTTGAGGCTGTAATTGCTGCCAAAGGTGCATCGACAAAGTATTGAGCAAAGGCTGTGAATACTTATGTACATGGGATTTCTCAGTTTTTTTATTTTTAATAAATTTGCAAAAACCTCAAGTAAACTTTTTTCACGTTGTCATTATGGGGTGTTGTGTGTAGAATTCTGAGGAAAAAAATGAATTGAATCCATTTTGGAATAAGGCTGTAACATAACAAAATGTGGAAAAAGTGATGCATTGTGAATACTTTCCGGATGCACTGTATAATGTGATTCAGTGAGAACATAAAAGAATCATAAGTGAAGTGAATGAGAATCGTAAATCAGAAGGGTGGTACTTGCACAAACACTTCAAACGTCATCATGCATTTGCATTCATAAATCAGTTCCAATTACTCACTGAAAAGAGTCGGTTTAAAAGAACAAATCATTTGCAACTCGCTCATTAGTAACATATGACATGAGAAAGTATTCTTGGACATTAGAGTTCCACACTGCCGTCTGCCTTAGATAAACTAGCTCCTTTCATCCATCCATTCATCCATTATCTAACCCACTATATCCTAACCACAGGGTCACGGGGGTCTGCTGGAGCCAATCCCAGCCAACACAGGGCGCAAGGCAGGAAACAATCCCCGGGCAGGGCGCCAGCCCACGGCAGGACACACACACCCACACACAAAGCATACACTAGGGACAATTTATGATCACCAATGCCTAGCTCCTATCAAGCATAAAGAAATATTTCTAAAATGTCCAGCACTATGGTGAGAATATGCAAGCTTTCGACTCAGCTTAGGCCCCTTCTTTAGGCAATTTATAAACTACCTTGAAAGCCTGCATATTGTAATCTGTTCAGTTAGCCAATAAAATGTGTAATTTTGCTTGACTTCTCATTGCATCCATTATGGCTAACACTGTACAACACCCTACTACTACAGCACTATGGTATAACTTTGCCATACAGTCTATAAAACTTCTGTCTTTTTTGCTGTCTTAATTGATCACCCCCAGTTAATGTGCTACACTTCTTTACTTTTTACTTATAATAAAATCATAATCTTATATATCTATGTAAATGCTGTCTTTCCATCTTCTTATACAGTACCTGTGTAACCTTTTTCCTACACTACTTGTATCCTATCTTCACTCCTCATTGCATCAAACAACAAAGGACAATACGCTAGTTGCCTTGAATCTCTGCCATTTTATTTGTTTGTCATCTGAGAGATTAAACATTTTCTTGGGGTCCTCCTATTTTGTAGCTTTCCTCTCCAGTAAGCTAAATTTATGCCTGCTTTAGATTTTTAATACAAGGTAAAGCGGAAAAGATATATCAAAATGTTTTTATACAATATAAAAATACAAACGTTTAACAAGCAGCACTTACTATAACGAAAAACATAGACAAACATAAAGATTTTAGGCAACTGCAGGCAAATCTCATATGATTGAGAATAAGGTTTGATGGTTTGAATCCCCATCATTGCCAAAACAGATCCTACTCTGCTGGGCCCTTGACCAAGCCCCTTAACCTGCAATTGCTCCAGGGGTGCTGCACAATGGCTGACCCTGTGCTCTGACCCCAAAGGGTATGCAAAAACTAGCAAATTCCTAAAAGAAGAAATTGTATAAGGTGAAATAAAAAACAAAAAAAAAGTTAAAAGCACAAAAGATGTCTTTAAAGACCTGAGTCTCAAAGTGACTGTTCCAAGCGACACTTCCAGTTAAGTACAGGCCAGGCAGGAAGAGGCGGGTCTACGGAATTGGGCACCGGAAGTGACATCAGAGGTAGTGGGGCTGCCAATCACCAGCCTGTAAAGGGAAGAAAAGAAGAGGTGTCATTAAATAGCACCACCTTGCAGATCAGCGAGGAATTACGACCACCAGAGCTTTTTAGCTATACCCAAAGCGCATGTATGTGACAACATATAAGAGTACTGAGAAAAGCGCTATATAAATGTAATGAATTATTATTATTATAACATATACAAACAATACTTGAGAGAGTGAAGAGAAATACAAATGAAATGAGGCTCCTGCACACGTTCTTGGTGCGTTCCTATTTTCAATCTTTCTCTGAAAGGAAACAAAGGATTACTTGTTAATGTTTACAAAAATGAATTTTAAAACAAAAAGTGAATAGAGTTTCAAAAAACCCATCCTACCTAAAAGCAAGCCAAATTTGCACCTGCTGTGGACTGGAAATAAGCTCATAAAATTGTGCGCTGAGCAGGAGTCTATAACACAATGCTTTCCTAAAATGGTTCCTGTCTGTATTAAGCATATACTGGAGAATAAAAAATATATATATATATATATTAGCCGACTTGCTGACCAACCACAAGCGTTACCTGGTAGGTAACCACCCATACAATCAAATTGTGATTCAGACTACGAATGCCATGAATGTAATTACCCCGATCTACATGCTGTCAAATGAACGAACCACACGCCGTGGCGCAACGTTAGGGGCTTCACCTCTAACGCTGACGTCCAAGGTTCGATTCCCGAGAGGGAGTGCAATGAGTGTGTACGCCTGATGAGCCCAAAATTAGGGGGAAACACGTGTCGCGTACTCTTTGCATTATTTGACAGTAAAACAATTTTCAACCATTCTATGATCTGCTTCTCGCAACTGAAAGAGGGCACCGTGGCGGATGTTAGCCGACTTGCTGACCAACCACAAGCGTTACCTGGTAGATAACCACCCATACAATCAGATTGTGATTCAGACTACGAATGCCGTGAATGTAATTACCCCAATCTACATGCTGTCAAATAAATGAACCACACGCCATGGCGCAACGTTAGGGGCTTCGCCTCTAGCGCTGACGTCCGAGGTTCAATTCCCGTAAGGGAGCGCAGTGAGTGTGTATGCCTGATGAGCCCAGAATTAGGGCGAAACACGTGTCACGTACTCTTTGCATCATTTGACAGTAAAACAATTTTCAACCATTCTATGATCTGCTTCTCGCAACTGAAAGAGGGCACCGTGGCAGATGTTAGCCGACCTGCTGACCAACCACAAGCGTTACCTGGTAGGTAACCACCCATACAATCAGATTGTGATTCAGACTACGAATGCCATGAATATATATATATATATATATATATATATATATATATATATATATATATATATATATATATATATATATATTGTCACACGTGTACACGTGCACAACTTCAGGGCTCCTGTAACGGTAATTACACTCCAAACCTGGGGTTTGTGCTATCACTTAATGCCTTTTCCCCTCCTACCTTCCTGCCTCTGCAGAATGGATGATTGATAGACAGACAACCTATGACATCACTTCCGATCTCTGCTCTCCTGAACCCTCCTCTACTGCTACGATGGCTTCAGTCTCTGTTTTGACTCACATCTGTGAAGTGTACTCGAATTTCTTTTGGTTTCTTCCTGACTTACACCATTTCAATTATACAGGAGTCGCTTAGATATCCCAAACCTTTATGATCTCTGTTTGTGCCCTTCTTGCGATATATAAACAGTATATTTATTGTCAGGCTTGGGTCACACAGTTGCACAGATTCAATCAGGGTTTTCAAGAAATATAAACTTTATTTGTATACATCATAATAAAGCAGAGGATGTCTGGGGGAGAAAGAAGAGAGACAAGGCAAAAACACAAAAGGACAGCTGCAGTACAGGTTTTTAAATGTTTGAAGCACCGCATGAGATGCAGATCACGTGACACGGCAGCAGCAGCAAGCCAGCAGCTAATCGAGCAAAGAGGAGGTAAAAAACTGTATTTGTTTCCCATTGTATCACCATTTAAAAGGGGGTTTCGGAAGAGTGACCGCGTCTTTTAAGGGTGCATTCAGCCCCCCTCTTTACAATATATACAGAGAGAGTGAGAGAGGGAGATATAATATTGAATAGAAATTAACCCTGTTTCACTTGCACCCTCCATCTTCTCTTTAGTATATTAAAGTTTCAATGTCCAACATTCTTGAGTGCAGACATCATACTGCTAACACATTTAAAAGCCTTTGACAATTTGACCGTATAATTTCAGTCTGCCTTCTGCCAAATCACATTCATGAATCTCTGCTCATGGTAACAGATGATTTACTTATGGGAGCAGATTCTTGGCTTATTAGTCTCTTAATCCTGTTAGCCTTCAGTGTTAGCACTGGATACAGATGATCGCTCTGTCTAATTGTCTAGAAAGGAGGAAACTCTGACTATCTCTAGTACTGGGCTTCATGGTTCAAGTCCTACCTCAGGGACAGGCTTGAGTTTGTCAATCTTGGCAACAGATGTAAGAAATTCCCTCAAGGATCTTCTCATGGTCTATGCTTTTCCTGGACTTAAATGTTTCCTCTTGAATTATTTTTATGCCATTATGCCTTATTATCATTTTTATGCAGATGGTTACATGCATTTTGTTTTTTCCAGTGATAAAATAAGTGTTCTTCAGAGATCATCTAGGCTCATGACTTGTCTTACAAATACTGCATTTATGATTTAGCACAACTTTGTAAACTGCAACAAAACTAAACTGATTTTAACTGGCACTAAAGCAACACCATAAAATAAGCAACTTCTTTTCTATCTCTTTAGGTGATAACACAATAGTGATATGACTTCTCAGTTATTTGATAACTATGAATTCAGTTGTTGTAGTACTAGTAGCATTATCACTAATGATAAGTGAAACCATTGAAATTGAATTCACACCAAAACGTAGACTTTCTCTTCACAAAAAAATTGGGAAACAAGTGGAGTTTCGCTTCCATTTCCACTTGACAAAAGAAGAACAATGTTGAGTTCTGAAAGTGTTCGTTAATTCCACATACATCATCCTGTCATTTAGTGTTTAAATAAAGATTTAATTTTTAAAAACCACTGGACTCCTCTCCTGTCACTTACAGAGCTATAGTTGAGCCATCTGTCTTGACTACTATGATGATAAGCTTGGTGATCAACATCCTAAAAATGCATCCGTGACAGAAATGAGACTCAGAGCTCCACTGCACTTGCATTTCCTCAACCTCTTTTGCTATAATCAAGAAATGGGAAAGGAAAAAACAAAAGAACTGGTGATCAACTTCAGGAAGAAACAGCTGATACACATCCCGGTCTACATTAAGAACACTGCTGTGGAAATTGTGCAGTCTACTAAGTTCCTGGGAGTTAATGTGACGAACAACCTCACCTGGTCCCTGCACACCTCCTCCGTCATCAAGAAAGCTCACCAGCGCTTGATCTTTCTGCGGAGGCTAAAGAGGGCCCATCTCAGTAAGTCAGTCCTCACCACTTTTTACAGAGGGACCATAGAGAGCACGCTAACCAGCAGCAGCTCTCTGTGGCAGGAGAGCTGCAGCGCTTCGGACTGGAAAGCACTGAGGAAAGTGGTGAGGGCTGCGGAGAGGATCATTGGAGCCCCGTTGCCAAATGTACAAGATTTGGCAAAACAACGCTGTCTGGCCAGAGCTGTGTGGATTTCTAGAGACCCTACTTATCCTGCCTCTGAACTCTTTTCCCTCATGCCCTCAAGCAGAAGGTACCGCAGCCTGAAATGTAGAACTACCAGGTTTAAAAACAGTTTCTTTCCTACTGCCGTTCGTCTTTTAAATGAAGCATTTTAGTATTTTATTGTAGGCTGATTTTAACTATGTGTTTTTATTAATGTCTTGTGCATCGTATTTTCATTCTGCAGCACATCTTGGATGTTCTGCTAAATGACAAATAAAATTGAATTGATTGATTGAATTGATTGATAAGTAATAGTTTCAGTATGAGCAAAAGTTGGGTTTTGACAGCTTTCTACGTAGAGTTTTCCTTTGTGTACTATGGTGTGTTTTGGCACTTCTTCATGTAGAAAATGTGCTGAAGCTTCCAGTTATCTAATAAGTCTTTTCATGGAGTCACTCCTAAAGCTGGAACTCCATGAGGATCCCAGGTATAAATCTGCCAGGATGGTCATCTCTTCAGACATCCTATAAGAAGTCGATGAAGGCAATGACCTGGGCTAGGTGTAAGAAGCCTCTACTTTGTAAAACACTCCAACAGCACAAATACGTTTTGGGTCTACTGTATTCTTAGTTAAAAAAAGTAAACACCTGCTGCCTAAAACTCAGCATTAATTTAGTGAACTTTGCCATAATTTGACAAGGAACTCCATGACAAGACTCTTATGTGGGGTTTCTTTTACTTTTTGTGCAGCTAACACACTGTACTGCTTTACCTACTTCATACTTCAAATTAACCTATCAAACTTAGCACCAAAAATATTTTAGCAGTCAAAGCTTTTGTAATATCATAATGCGTTTGTCTATTAAGAAAACAAAGAAAGCACTAGTGAGGCATTACATGAGAACAAGAATAATAACATTTGCAACAATGAAGAAAAGAATGATCTGTTTGACCTTGTAGAGCTACAGGTAACTATTGTATAATCCTGACATTTTGATTAATAATAATGAATATTTTACAAATGACTAACATTATACTGTATTATTCCTTAATTAGTTTTATTAACAATTTCTTTAACGCTGTCATGGTGGGAAAGTGATTATTATTGCTGCCTCTTAGCTTCAGGTGCAAATCCAGGCTAGGCACTTACTATATGGAGTGTTTTTGGTGCTCCCCATATGTGTGCATGGTGGGACACTGGGTATTAATTTTCCTCCCATGCCTCAAATATGAGCTGTTTATGCCATTGTGCTGAGAATGCGAGTGTATGCTTTGCTATTGACTAGCATCCCATGCAGATTTGGGTCCTGCCTTGAACCCAATACTTTTGGAATAGGCTTCATCTCCCTGAGAAGTGAAGCAGCATTTAAAAAATAACAATCAATAACAAGTTACAGCTATGATCACCACTGCTTAAGAAAATAAGAACTTAAGTGGGTTGACAAAAGAGAAAAGACTATTAAGCCCAAAGAGTTTATTTGTTTACCTAACAGCCGAGTTGCTTCACTATCCTCTACAAATATTTTTTAAATGTTATCAAGGGTGCTGCTTCAGCTACACATATTGATAATTCATTCAAGATTTCTACAGACCTTAGTGTTATTAAATGGAGCTTCCTCAGAGGCAAAATTGTTGTGAGGATTCCAAAAATAAGCAGAGAAGCAGGCCAGGATCTTCACTGGTCTGTCTGCCAGAGGACCACCTGGACTAAGCCAGGCCCTTAAAACTACCTGCTACCTTCAGTTGGAGCAGACCCTAAAAGGGGGAGCTGGCAAAACAACTATATACAGTATATACTCGCTGATAAGTCGGGACTTGATTTTACAGTATAATTTCTGTTTTTTTATAATGTCGGTCATATGAGTCGAATGCGGATAACTCATGCTATTGGTCCAAGAGATTGATATGCTAACGCCCATGAATTCTGCCTACATGACCACAAGGTAATACCCGAACTATTCCGAAGCAATGTTTGCACTGTTTTGTGTTTCTTGTATCTCACACCCTTATACACCTTTATCGTAAGAGCATCTCTTATCTACAATGGAGCATTCAATCAGAAGAAAATATGAAGTCAGTTTTAAAATAAACGTCATTGAAGTAGTGAAAGAAATTGATAACTGCACTGCTGCAACAAAATTTAATGCATCTCAGAAACTGATGCGAGATTGGAGGAGGCAAGAACATGTAAAGAAAAAAAAATGTGTCTCATTTTTGAACGGGAATATAAGTCAGGGTCTGATTTTATAATCGATTTTTTGGGTTTCATGACCTGACTTATACATGAGTATATACGGTATATCATAAATATATAAGAAAAGCCCTACAAGAGGAGGGATGACTGTAAACCCTTGGCTTATATGAAAATGGAAAATGAGAGCTACTTACTAAGCAAGGATCAGTTCCGTCTGCAAAAGGACTGGGCTGGCCAAATGTTCCATTCGAGCTTTACAAAGAAAACTAGAGGTGTGGGAATTCACATACATAGAACAGTCTAATTTGTAGCTTTAGATGTAGTATCTGATCTGGAAGGGAGATATGTGATGGTCATGGGCAACTTATTTAACTGTAAAATGATTTTGATAAATGTTTATGCACCTAATGTCGATGATAAGGAATTCATACAAAACGTATTTGCATCCAACCCCAATGTGAACACTCATAAAATTATAATGGCTGGGGACTTTGTGTTTTAAATCCACTCTTAGATAGGACTCCTGTCACAGGGGGGATGACATCTAACACTGCAAAGATAATTACACAGTTTGTAACTGACCACAACATATCAGACCCCTGGAGGTTTCTAAACCAAAACTCAAGAACATATACTTTCTACTCACCAGTACATCATTGCTACTCAAGAATAGATTATTTCTTTATAGATAATAATTTCTTGCCTACGATTAAATCTTGCAAGTACGATGCTATTGTTATTATCGACCATGCACCTCTGATCTTGGACCTAAAGTCACTATGCCCCACACACTCACCTCGTAGATGGCGTCTTAACCCGCTTCTATTAGCAGACAAGAACTGTACAGAATTTATATCCAAACAAATCAGTTTCTTCCTAGAGACAAATACATCCTCAGAGGTTTCTGCAGGAATACTCTGGGAAACTCTAAAGGCGTTCTTAAGAGGATAGATTATTTCATATCTTTCCCACAGTAATAAATTAGAAACCAAGAAAGTATCAGAACTAAAAAGCGAAATTACTAGAATAGATGAAGAACATGCCAGGCAACCAAGCGAGGCTCTACATAGGAAAAGGCAGGCTCTGCATTCAGAACTCAACCTCTTGACAACTAAAGAAACTGATTTATAATTTATAAATCCAGACATCATTACTATGAACACGGAGAGAAAGCTAATAAGCTTTTAGCTCAACAAATCCATAAGCAAGAAGTTTGCAATGCAATCCCAGTAATCACCAACACGAACGGAGACGAAATCTTCAACCATAAAAATATAATGCACACATTTAGAGACTACTAGAAATCCTTATATTCTACTGAGTTTAAAGAAGACAACACACATTTCTGGATACATTACAGTTCCACAAATAGATACTTTTAGTGCAGAGGAACTGGATAAACCTCTGACGCTATCAGAATTACTAGATACCATAAAGTCACTTCAAGGCGGGAAAGCAGCAGGCCCTGATGGCTACCCTGCAGAATTTTATAAGAAATTCTCCGCTCAGCTAACTCCCCTCCTATTAGCAACATTTGCAGAAGCTAGAGACAATCAAATTCTATCTCAAACTTTTCGCCAAGCATTAATCACCATCTTTCCTAAACAAAATAAGGACTTATTACAATGTGCATCATACAGACCAATTTCACTTCTGAATAATGATGTTAAGATACTCTCAAAAATCATAGCTAGAAGGATGGAGAAAATGCTGCCTTCAGTAATATCACAAGATCAAACTGGATTTATCAAGAGTCGACACTTATCCTCCAATCTTCGACACCTGTATAATGTAATATACTCACCAACAAAGTAAAACACCATAGAAATATTATTATCATTGGATGCAGAAAAAGCATTTGACATGATTGAATGGAAATACATTTTCACTACATTAGAGAAATTTGGGTTTGGCCCGAACATTTGTGCATGAATCAAACTACTGTATACCAATCCAGAAGCTTCAGTTTGTATTAACAACATTTGTTCAGACTACTTTAAACTAGAATGTGGTACCAGACAAGGATGCCCCTTGTCACCATTGCTATTTGCAATCGCTATTGAACCACTGGCGGTTCACTGTCGAAATGCTGATCAGATAAATGGGATTATCAGAGAAGGATTGGAACAGAAAATTTCTCTATATGCAGATGATATGGTACTGTGTATATATAGTATCAGACCCACAAAATACTGTGCCTGCAGTCTTAACAGCACTTACAGAATTTCAAAAGATCTCTGGTCTCAGAATTAATCTGAATAAAAGTGTACTCTTTCCAGTGAATTCTCAACCATATAAAATTAGATTAGACACCCTACCTTGTATCATTGCAGATCAGTTTAAATACCTAGGGGTAAACATCACAAGTAAACACAAAGCTCTTTATCAACAAAATTTTGCTGTCTGTATGGAAAAAAATAAGCAAGACTTGCATAGATGGTCAACCCTTCATCTCACTATAGCTGGAAGAATTAACGTTGTTAAGATGAATATTCTTCCTAAGCTTCTTTTTTTATTTCAAAACATTCCAATATACATCAATAAATCATTTTCTAAGCAATTAGATTCAACAATAACCTCATTTACCTGGAACTCAAAACATCCACGTATCCAAAGAGCGACCCTACAAAGACCTAAGGCAGAAGGTGGCATGGCTCTACCTAATTTTTAGTTTTATTACTGGGCAGCAAACATACAAGCTATAAAAACCTGGACACAAATAGATGAACATACACAGGCCTGGTCCACAATAGAAGTAAAATCCTGCAGTACTTCTTTATATTCCCTGCTTTGTGCCCCAATAAATGCAAGGTATCGGCAATATACTAATATCCCAATTGTGCTTCACTCACTTAGAATATGGAACCAATGTAGAAAGCATTTTAAGATGGAGAAGCTTTTATCTGTGGCACCTCTGCAAGAGAACCACCTCTTTCAACCCTCGCAAACATATGCAGTTTTTAATATCTGGAAAAAATTTGGGATTAAAATGCTCAGAGATCTTTATATAGACAATATCTTTGCATCCTACGAACAATTACATTCCAAATTTAACTTTCCAGCTACACATTTCTTTCACTATCTTCAAATTAGGAAATTTGCAGAACCTGCCGATTTTCCTCATCTTGCACCCTCGTCCTTGCTGGAAAAAACATTGCTTAATTTCAAGGACTTAGACACCATCTCTGCAATATATAAAATTATTTTACAGTCCCTCCCTTTCAAAGAGGACAATGGGAAAAAGATCTCTTAATCAATATATAAAAAAGGGAGTAGAAAGTAGCAATGCAGAGACTTCACTCGAGCTCCATATGCACAAAGCATACAATTATTCAACTCAAAGTTACATATCGAGCACATCTGTCTCACTTGAAACTGTCCAAAATGTTTGCAGGGCAAGATCCAACCTGTGAACACTGCAATCAAGTTCCAGCCTCACTGGGTCACATGTTTTGGGTCTGCAACAATTTAACATCATTCTGAACCAAAACCTTTAAGTGCCTTTCAGACAGCCTTGGTGTCACAATCCCTCCTAATCCACTAACAGCCGTGTTTGGTATTCTTTCAGATGGGTTTAAAGTGGAGAAGGACAAACAAACTGTGATTGCATTCACTACACTTTTGGCATGCAGAATTATTTTGCTAAACTGGAAGAATCCTAACTGTCCTCTAATAACTGAGTGGGAATCCGATGTTTTATACTATTTGAAATTGGAAAAAATGAAATATTCAGTTAGAGGATCTGTACAGAATTTTTTTAAAACCTGTAAGGATATAATCAATAAAATTTTAGATTAAGCTCTTAAAGCATCGAGGAAGTAATTATCTCCGCATTTCTTTTTCTTCTTCATTCATCTCTACTGGCCTATTAATCTCATCAATTTAGGTATGTTTACAAGCCTTACGTTTTATTCTGTTGGCCATGCTCTCTCTCTCTCTGGTCGACTTGTTTTTCAATCCTATTTTTTGTACAAATTGATCAATTTGTATGAATGATTACAATAAAATTAATAAAAATATTAAAAAAAAAAAGAATAAAATGGAAAATGAAGAATCTTTATTAATTTACTAAATAAATACTCAAATAAACGAGGAAATCTTTTTCTGGCCCAGGACCTCTTACTGCTATGCATAACTTTGCCATGATATCATTCGTTTATAGAATATCACTGCTAAGTAAATATTGTTAGAAAAATGTAGGTTTTGTTTCATCCATGTATTCAGTCTTCCACTTTATGAATGTGGGTATTCCAATACAAGGTCAAAGGAAATAAGACTACCTTGACAATACTGGGCACAAGACTGAGCATCAGTTCACTGAAAGACAACCTCACAGCCACTGCTGTTGTCCATAACTATCAACCACAAAAAATTTGCATTGTGGTTAAAACAACAAAAATAATGAAAAACCGTTAATGAAGCCTAACAGAATATTCTGCTCAAAAATTATATATTTTTTTATGTTTCTTGCCCTATGTAGACTGTAGCGCTTACTACGAAAACTGTTTAATCTCATACTTTCATGTGGAAATGACATATTGAAGATTCAATTTCAACAGAACACAATTCTGGACAACAGCAAATGATGTGAAAAACATCCATGGGGAAAAACGAAAAAAAAAAAAATCTTACATAACCTGTGTTGCTTAATCCACATGTTTGTAATCCGCTCATATGGTCAAAATGTGTGCATTTTTGCTAAAATACTATGAACAGTTACTACCTGAAATCTCTGCATTGAATGTCAATTGGAAAGACATCATTCCCAGAAAACTGTGTGTTTGAACTGAATACAGAATTCTTGACCAATGAATGAGGAGGAGAGGTGGATCTTTAACCACTGTACCAGCGTGCCAGCCTATTTGTATAACAAAATATGAAAAGTTCCAAGAGCTGAGAACTTTTTATTGGCACTACAGTAATCCCTCCTCCATCGCGGGGGTTGCATTCCAGAGCCACCCGTGAAATAAGAAAATCCGCGAAGTAGAAACCATATGGTTATATGGTTATTTTTATATATTTTAAGTCCTTATAAACTCTCCCACATGGTTTATAAATATTCCCCGTACAGTTATACAGCATACACCCTTTATATTCTCTTAGTTATTAGGTAAAATTCGTTGAAATTATGTATGTAAACACAGTTTATATACTACTCACAAACATACGTATCGTATATCATTGAGGAGTTTTATTTAATACGTAATATAGTTTTAAACATATTGTAATTGAGTAGGTAATATAAAAATACGTGAAAAATCTATAACATGTAAATGCTGTACATAAAACCAAAATGTTATTTTAAAGATACTGTAGAGCGTCTCCAATATCACATTTGTTACAGCCATTATGATAGACAGGCCACCGGCAATAAATACCAACAATGCAAGGAAAAAATTGTATAAAATGTGTGCACAGTTACAATAAACGTACATACATGTACTAAGTACGTAGAAAAATAGTTTTGGGTACTCACCAACTTGTCAGTTAACGATGACATTTACTGCACTGTCACAGCTGTTCTAAAGGTGCCTCTTCAGGCGATTGTGTAGCACCGCCGTCGTCTTCTTCCACTGAAGGCGTACTAGGCAGTGTTTTGCGTGTAAGGAACATCGTGATGGGCAGTTGCTGGCGCTGCTTTTTTATTTGTGTAAAGAGGTTCCTATACACTTCTGTGGCGCCGTCAAGAGCATTTTTAAATTGCAAAGAACGAATCATTTGCGGGTCCCATTCTTCAACTGATGTCTGGAGATCTTTTGCCATTCGTAGAATGGTCGCGAGACGCTCGAGAGTTAGCACAGCACCCAGGAGCTTAACCGCGTGCTCTGATTGGGTAGCTTCTCAGCCATCCGCCAATAGCGTCCCTTGTTTGAATTCAAATGGGCAAATCAACTGAGGAAGCACACGTACTGTAGACCGCAGACATCCGCGAAGCAGTGAAAAATCCGCGATATATATTCACATATGCTTACATTTAAAATCCGCGATGCAGTGAAGCCGCGAAAGATGAAGCGCTATATAGCGAGGGATCACTGTATACGATTAATGTGCTCTGTGATTATATTTTAACAAGCACTCCTTTTTTTCTAATAAATGGATTTTTGGGATCTTTTTGTTACAAATAAATATTTTCCCAAAGTGTTGGTTTCTTGTGTACTGCATCAAATTTCCATGAATTTTGCTGCATTCCTTTTACCTTTTAATCTCCGTTGCCATAGATTAAGGCATCTACCAGAGAAATAAATACATAAATAAAGCCAAATTAAATCCACTTTGATTCAATGTTCTATAATAATAAAACATGAAAACTTCCAAGGGGATTAGTATGTTTTGAGGCACTATGTAATCAACAATCAACCTAACAAAAGAATTTTTGGGAGATAATTCAGACTACCTTTTGGAAAACTTATGCAAACCCGGGGAGAAGGAGCAACTACGAATAGGATTTAAAACCCAGAATGCTACATCCATGAGGCAGCAATGCTAACTTAATTCTTAAGAACTGTGTAGCTTTTAAAGGCCAATCGGGGACAATTCAACAAAAGAGAGTAAGAAGGACAAGTTATAAACTTTTAGATATTAGCACTTCTTGGGAACGTGAGGAAAAACTCAGAAATACATGAGATCCAAGAGCAAGGACAAATAAAAGACATCCAATTTGTACATCCATCAGATCGCTTGTGCATCTTAATTCTTTACATTTCTTGACAGGTACTGAAGTCAGCTTCTGGGAGGATTGTGATGTCTCCAAACTCTTATTGAAATCTCAAATAATGATCCCCTCTAGACCAGAAGACCTTCTTACTTAGCAGCAAAAAAAGAGAACTGACATCCTTGCCTTCTGGTCTGAACAAACATTTGGATGTTAGAGAAATGTAATTCACCCACAGGCCCTCATTAACAGATGAAGAAATGGGCACTGTACTGCCCCAAGTCATTGATAAACAAAATGACAGAAAAGATGGCAGCATTCTCCCTAGGATAATAAACTGTTTTCCTCATGCAATTTTTGTTCTAATGAGAAGAATTTGTTTCATTCTTGGATGGGATGTGACGACTTTTAAGGCAGTAGAAAGAATGAAGCAGCCAAATTCTTCTTGGAGTCCATGAAATGTTTCCTACCATTATGATAGGAGCCTGGTAAATCATTACTTAAAGAAACTAAAAACTAGCCATGATGGATCCTTTGGAATAGAATGGCCAACACTTCTTATGATGGGGTATGTAAGTGTGCCCTTTGCTTGAGTGCCAACCCCATCTAGGGCTGGTTCCTGGGTTCTCTTCTTCTCCTTCATCCCTGTGTTCCACTCACAAAGCACAAACATTGCTGAACATTTAAAGACATAAATGATAAACAAACCGAACAGAAATGACATGAAAACATAAAAAATAAATAATTTTAAACAAAAATAAAGTAGATAATAATCTAAGCCCGAGTAACGGCGATACAATGCAAACATTGCAACAAAATGATGATGGCCATAGAAAAAAAACAAAACACACCATTGATTTATTAGAATATTGATAAAAATCATAAATAACCAGAAAAATAAATTACAACAATCCAAAAAATGAAACAAGACTGAATCACAAAATGCCAAAATGAAGATTGCTTGCAGCCAAGGCTTTTAGTTTTATGAGGTAGAGTCTCACACATGGCAAAATGGGGCTGAGGCCTCCAGAATGAGCATAAAGCAGGCCAGGACCTTCACTGACCAGTCCAGAAGAGGCTCACTTCAGACTGGCTTAGTCCCCTTACAACAACCTGCTGGATTCTGGTCTAGTGGGCCCCAAAATAGGAAGTTGGATTTGAAAGTTCAAAAAGATTATAAATATACTAGTTGATTACCCAGTGGCTTCGCTCACTGAGTGCAAGGGAAAAAAAAATAAAATGTAGTCTATAAGTTATTAAACAGTAAAACATTAACATTTAAGAAGTAAAGATACATTGAGCACTACTAGAGTGGTTTCAGGTAAACTACATTTTAAAGGAGCTATAACACAACAGGTAAGTAGTACTAACGGCAGCTAAAATGTATTTGGATCATCTCTCGGTAGTAGATCCCTTATGAAAGGCGCTACACGACTGCTGTGGTATAGAAATTACATTTTTCTATGTGATCGTCCAAATTTTTGCCTGACAACCTTGCACTACGTGTCTGTGATTTACTTGTTAAAATAATTAATCACAAAAGCAACCTTGAATGTTGTGGGGTTTAAGTGACCCGAACTTACCTTAAGGGACAGTAAATAGTTGTGCAGGGCAATTTACACAAAGAGTCCTGCTTCGATGGCGCCAATTACACTCATTCACAAAGATTTCCACTCTCCCAGGAGCTGACGGGGAACTTGAAGTGTCACAAATAGTGCGAGAAGAGAGGACACTGCCCGAAACTGCGGAGCACCCCGCCATTCCGCGCCTCCCAGCGTCCACTTTGTTCTCACGACTCCTGGCCGCTGAAGGCGGTCTCGTCTTCACATTGTTTACAGCTCGGCGTAGTTAAAAAGTAGAAAGACGCAACGCTGTTTTCTTCATCTCTTCTACTATCAAGTACTGCCAACTAAAAAGAAGTTACAATGTGGCAGTTGCAGCAACAGTCACGTGGACGAATGAATAAAACTTCTCTGTCAGAATGCGCCTGGCTAGTTCCTGTATTATAATCTGTTCTGTGGTCATAGGTAATTTCCATACCGTGTGGTCATACATAATTTCCGTTTCATACTATAATTTCCATATCACGTGGTCATACGTAATTTCCGTTTCAAACGCAAAAAGAATTTTATATATATAGATGAGAATATACAAGGGAGATACAACCATGGGAAAGTTGTTTTAGAAACCAATTCCAAACTGTAATCTGTATAAATTAAGAGATTATTAACCAAAGATGGGAAAATACAAAAAAGATAGCAGCAATAGGCAAAAACAGAATCTCAAGAGTCCATAAATAAAAAATATAATTATATTTACAAGAACTGCAAAAGAACGCCACTGAACCAATCCTGAATTCTTTGTCTTTAGGATTTAAGTTGCAAGGAGAGGTCTCAGGAAAGGCGGCATCAGGGTGACCCTGCTTCTTGGGATAACACCCACAGACCACATAGAATGCACTCACTTAAACTGACAGCATATAACTACTAAATTAAAAAGAAATATGCATACAAATATCAAAAAATAATTTATAAGTAACAAATAAATAAGCCAGAGGAAAAAAATCTGGTTGAAACACAGCATTTAGCATTACAGCTTTTTTCTTTCTTTGTCTTCCTTTTGCTTCAGGGATCTTTGGCAACATTTAGTACTAATTATATATTTTTTTGTTTGTTTTACTAGTCTGTTGGCCATCACACCAATCAAAAACAGCGACCTGTGCAGTTTGTCAAAGGAAATTGGTATCTTAAACAAAATATAGTCAAGATCACCATTACAAATGGCTCCACCTGCTGGATGTCCTTCATTACAACAAGCTTGATGGAGTCTGCCATGTGATCAGCCCAGTTCTTAATGAGAACACTGAGGATTATAACAAAGCAATAATCTTAAGTAAATTAGGTTCATTTACATAACGCAGTCAAGAAACATGTTAGTTTCCATTAATCACCATTCACATAAATGGCATAATCTTTTATCACTCCCATATCTTAACATTATTAAAAGGTCCCAAAATAGTTAAACAGATTAAACACCTTTGACAAATATACAATGCAGTACAATACAATTTGTATTAGTTCTTCACTGAGTGCAGGCAAATAGCACTGTGACAGAGTTTCAGGTAAAATATACTGAAAGTATAGATTACTAAATATAGAATTAGTATATGTAAAGATACAGATTTGTTAAAAAGAAAATAAAGTAAATCATAAGAGAGAAAGTCAGACGAAGTCACAGTCCTGGAGAACTCGGCCAGTTATTCACCCACACCCTTCTGGCCATTCCACAGTAGAGTCTATGCTGGCTATTCAATGTTACAAAAGAATCTTCTCATCCTATGATTCCAACACTATTTATCTCAGATGACTTTTCCATATTCAGGAGAGCAGACAGGCAGTACAGCAGTGGCACCATTGAGAAGAGAAATAAAATAGAGAAAAGTAAGTAACAATTTAAAAATAATATATTACTTTTATTTTTGTACAAATAACTAACAAACAGAGATGCAGTATGCACAGCTAATCAGCAGCTCTAGTCATGGTATTCTAGACTAAAGTCATAAGCCTTCAGTCTCGATTTAAAAGCTGAGATTAAAGGGGTATCTCTTATATTAGCAGACAGACCATTGCACAGTTTTGGGGCCCTGTAAGTAAAAGCCCAACATCCCACTGTTATTTTATTAATCCTTGGAGTCAGAAGTAAGCTGGTACCTTAAGATCTTAATGTGTGCTCTTGTGTGTACGTAATAAGTTCAGATAAGTAAGCAGGGCCTTGGCCATTTAAGATTTTAGTCTGGGTGCCAGTGCAAAGACTTTTTGTTCTTGTAATAATTCCATGAGCAGCATTTTGAATTAAGTGCAAACTGTGTGAAGAATGATTTGAACAGTAGTCAAATAAAATGCATAAATTAATTTCTTAGTATTCTGCATATTTAGAAAACATCAGAATTTTTAAAATGGAAAAACATGTTTTGGACAGTTTTAAAATGTGTGAATTAAATAAGATGGTTTTAAAGATAATGGCTACATTGTATGCAGTCAAACTGGTGATTTCAACTGAATTTAAAAGAGATGTAATGTTATTGTCGTCAGCACCATTTCCCCTATTAAATAACATTTCTCTTTTTTCTTTTTCATCCATCCACTCCTTTTGCTCTCTGACACAATAAATTCAAAATTTATTACAGAAACATCATTTAGTCAAAAAGGAAGCTACAATTGGGTGTCAATGGAATAGAAGTGGAAATTAACTTTATGTTTCATAACGATAGTACCCAAAGGAAGCATGCAGAGCGAAGGTCCCAGCGCTGGGCCCTGCAGGACACCATATTTACACTTTTGAGTACAATGATGGCAGCACATTTCTGTTAGTACTGGAATCAAATTTGATAAATACCAAATAAACCAGGCAAGGACAGTGCTTGTGGGTCCAATGAAATTTTCCAGCCTGTGTAATAAAATAGAATGGTCAATGGTGCCAAACATTGCGCTTAAATCTAACAACATTAACTATTGTAGAATCTCCCTCATTATAGGATATTAGAATGTCATTTATAACCCGGGTCAGTGGCGTTTCTGTACTATAACAGGTATGGAAGGCATACTGGGGATTTCTCAAAGAAATTGTGATGTGCAAAAGTGATTTAAATTCTTATTGAGAGTAAAATAAAGAGTATTCATTGTTATTGTGTCATCTTTCCCTTGGTAAAGTGCTGGGTACAAGTGGTGCAGAATGTCTTAGTTACAGCCAGAAGCAAGTTCACACAGAAATAATAAAACACACAAGATACTTATTGTTTTTTTTTTTTTTTACTGCATAGGGCCGCTGAGCATCTTCCATTCTAGATGTGTTTTTCTTATCTTGCTTTTGACTTTCTTAAATAAAAGATGCCTTAGGTATTTCAAAATGACTGTATCTTACAATGAGAATCAAGATTGAGGCTGGGAGCTTATAACATCTTATGAAATGTTTCTCATTAATGGCCATACAAGTCTATGATTTAGCACAAAAAGGAGCCATTAAAGTGTTGGGCACATGATCATTTAGTTTACTTTTCAATAAAAACTGTATTGTATCCAATCTGGATAGGCCTCAGGCTCCAGTTTCTCAAGTTCCATCATTTCTGAGCTCCAATAAGCAGTTTTAAACAACTGGAATGATAGATGGATAGATTCAAGAATTTAACAACATATCGCTTAAAGTTCAATTTGTACATTGTTAACAGTGTGGTTACAATGTGAAGTACAAAAATAAAACTTTCCTGACAATTTTCAGCTTATTTCTTTTCCTACACTTTCCTGCCTTACGGTGATTCTGTAGCTCACGTAAGTCCAAGACTGCTTACAACAAACTGCCTGGATGAGACAATGGAGCAAATCAACCATTAGGTAACAAATGAGCCAGGTAGGCTAAATTTTGTTCTTGTATTTTTTGACATATATTTACAACCCATATTCTGCTCTTGTATTGTCCATTTGGTGGCTCAATGAGCACACAAGGCAGGTGCTGGACATCAGGTGCTTTGTCCTTCTATTAGCTGCATGTCTACAGTGAAGGATCGACTGTACTTTAGTGCTTGAGGTAAGCAACTTCATTTATTGATATATCTCTGAACCAGAACTTTATCTTTTTAAAATCATTTTAATTTTATTTATTATGCTTATTTACTTTTAATTGCTGGTCATCATTTTTATATGCAGATATCTACCCTTCATTACAAGGGTTCATTTAATATTTTTGATTACAACCAGACTGCCGCGATCAGTAACTGTCACAATAAATTCACTACAGACTAATTAAACTGTTCTCAAAAGGATGAATATACTTATTCACACAGAATAGCTTCCAGCCTAGTAAAACTTGCAAAATCTTATTTTAAGTGCAAAATAGAAGGAATAAAGCAGAAAAAAGGAAATGTCCGATTTAAAGCTAGGTTTCAGGTTCAGATTTATTTTGCAGTCTGTACCAAGAACAACAGCATTCTTACTTGTGTGTTTGTCTTCTCCAATTAAAGTATCATTTAAGATAATAAAGATATAAACATAGATACATTTAAAATGGCACAATAATCACTCCGTATTTAGAGGAGAATAATTATAGTTTCAGTTGCTCATATTGCAACAAATACAGTCACACTCACATAAAATAAACCGTACAATTCAATAGAAGGTTAAGCCTAGTGAGCTAATACATCATGTTCGAAATTCTATATCTAATATCAGTTGCACTGCATACATGAATATAGAAAAGAATTGTAACAACCTTACAAAAGGTAAGGTCTCATAGAAATAAGAAAACATCGACCCCACATAGAATTGGGAAAAGATGAAGAAGAAGAAGAAACAAGAATTACAAGTGATCTAGCCACCCTACTAATGTCTTCCATCTTTCTTTTGGCCACTGCAAAAGTGTATTTTTCCAATGCCCCTTTTAATCCTTGCGATTAATCTAGTGTTTACTTGATTAATGGTCCAAATTTCCCTTTTTGCTGTTCCAAACTTTATTACATTTTTTATTGAACTGAAAAGTGTAAATTTTACAAGACTTGTAATATTCCATATTGTAAGAAAACCATTTTTATAAAGAGTGTCCAGGCCTTTTGCTGCTAGCTATTGATGAGTGCACCCCACTGAATTAATTTTGCCTCGAATTTGGCGAAAACGCGTAAATGTTTGGGAATTTTTCCAAACATGGAAGAATGCATTGAAGTCAGTGGGGAAGGAGGAACTGAACTACTTTGATATGGATTGTAATGGTGGAGTGGTCTTTTTAGTTCCCCTTAGGACTAGGGAAACAATGAATTGGAAAATGATGGATGAGGTCTCCATGACTCTAAACATATCCAAATCTTATTATGTGATATCATCTACTGTTAAATTCTGCTCCATACTTCTAAAATTTTTATTTTTATACTGTATTGAGGATTTGTTCTGTTCTGTGTATTGTATTGTATTGTATTGACCCAACCTTCTTTTGACACCCACTGCACACCCAACCTACCTGGAAAAGGGTCTCTCTTTGAACTGCCTTTCTCAAAGTTTCTTCCATTTTTTTCCCTACAAGGGTTTTTTTTGGGGAGTTTTTCCTTGTCTTCTTAGAGAGTCAAGGCTGGGGGGCTGTCAAGAGGCAGGGCCTGTTAAAACCCATTGTGGCACTTCTTGTCTGATTTTGGGCTATACAAAAATAAATTGTATTGTATTGTATTGTATGAATTGTGACATTATGCACTTTTGTCATGGAAATGTTCCACTTCACTAATCTGAAATTCAAGAGAACAAACAGTGAGGATGGGAGATGCAATGAAAGTGTAGCTTTTCATTACAAATTGCTCATAGTAATGAGGGAAAACAGAACACACACAGCTAATTGTGACCTCCAACTCACTTGTGGTTTCATGCTTCCATCTAGTGGTAGTGACTGGCATAGCATGGTTAGCTTACTAAATGTGCAGTATACTACTGACAGAATCAGATTCAATTCACAACATGTATGGTTTTCTGTGGGGTCTATCACCAAATTTAAACAAATGTTACCACACTTTAGTTGGTGTCACACTGGCAAGACAACCCTAAACATCCAGAATTGAATCAAAAAGCCCTACTAAATGGAGGATAATGGTCATCCCTGACTTGTGAAGGAAAGGGCAACAAAATATCTCTATAAATTAAAGATTTAATTTATAAAAATATAAGTTAAAAAAATAATGCAGTAGTTCATCCAGGGCCATTAAGTGTTACAGTCAAGAATTCAACTACTTATGTAGTAAGACTTCCCAGTAGGTTCTTCTGGGTTCTTTGGTGACTGTGGTTATTCTTCTAAATTATGACATAAATAAAATTTCTTCCTTGAGCAAATATAACTCCTGGGTAAAATAAAGGATTGTATGACAAATTTGAGAAAAATCATGTTAGTCTTCAGAGAACGAGAGGAAGAGAATATTTTTTTTCTTCAGGTTTATCAAGTTATACCTATTAACACAAATATGGGACAGGAGGAGTAGTGGGAATGGGTAAATCCAACTACTCATAATCCTGTCTATTCATATTGATAATAATAATAATAATAAAAATAATGTTAAAAATGTAAAAAGTCCTCATTGCCTAGAGTGGGCCATCAAGGATTGCAGTAATTTTAACTGTCCTGGTTTATTCCCTGCAGCACAGCCCCACCCAGCCTAAACTCACCTTCATGGTGTCTTATGAACTCTTCTCTCTTATTTAAACCTCAGCTTTTGCTTTCTATTAAGGAGTGACAAGGGGAAGCAGTGTCTCCTAGCTGCTCCATCCTTGATCTCCAAATGTTCTTGAACCAATGGGCATGTAGCCTAAATCGTCAACAGCTATCTATATAGATAGATAGATAGATAGATAGATAGATAGATAGATAGATAGATAGATAGATAGATAGATAGATAGATACTTTATTAATCCCAAAGGAAAATTCACATTCTCCAGCAGCAGCATACTGATACAATAAATAATATTAAATTAAAGATTGATAATACTGCAGGTGAAAAACAGACAATAACTTTGTATAACGTTAAATGTTAACGTTTACCCCCTGGGTGGAATTGAAGAGTCGCATAGTTTGGAGGAGGAACGATCTCCTCAGTCTGTCAGTGGAGCAGGACGGTGACAGCAGTCTGTCGCTGAAGCTGCTCTTCTGTCTGGAGATGATACTATTTAGTGGATGAAGTGGATTCTCCATGATTGATAGGAGCCTGCTGAGCGCCCTTCGCTCTGCCACAGATGTTAAACTGTCCAGCTCCATGCCACCAATAGAGCCTGCCTTCCTCACCAGTTTGTCCAGGCGTGAGGCGTCTTTCTTCTTAGTGCTGCCTCCCCAGCACACCACCGCGTAGAAGAGGGTGCTCGCCACAACTGTCTGATAGAACATCTGCAGCATCTTATTGCAGATGTTGAAGGACGCCAGCCTTCTAAAGAAGTATAGTCGGCTCTGTCCTTTCTTGCACAGAGCATTAGTATTGGCAGTCCAGTCCAATTTATCATCCAGCTGCACTCCCAGATATTTGTAGGTCTGCACCATCTAGATTTAGCATGTCCTGCCTTTTCCTGCCAGGTTTAAGAAACATACGCTAAGCATAAATGACTCTGGCTATTTTAAGTCTTATTGGAGCTCAGTGTTTTGTCTTCCCCATTAAATGACCATCATTTTAAGTTATGGCCACACTGTGTCTAATCCATGAAACAATGTATGATGCCACTTGGTGGAATAACTAAACCTTTCTGGACTGCTTAATCCACAATATTCTCTTCTTAATTTCCCATTAATTCTGTAGCTCACCTGAGATTGATGGCCTTGACACTTTAGAAACAGATCCGGCATTGTACATCTTGATACGCACCTGCTCACTCATCACAACATCAAAGGAACGGAGCAGCAGATCTGCTCACTCGCAGGCTGATTAATGACACCAAAAGGTTTTTAGAAGGCAGTCTCAGTATTCCCCGATGAGAGCGCTCGAGGTTCCCACATACAAAGCCTTCAGAAAAATGCTCGAGGGATATGAAGAAACGTATGCCTGCTGGCTCTTTAGATGTCTAAGTTTGCAATGAGGCTGAGTACTGAGTCATTCAAACGTAAGGCCCTCACTTATGACCAAAGTGTATACAGGAAAAAGAAATGACAGAAAATCGAGCATAATCCCTGATTATTAAGATAAAAAAGCTTATAGGGCAATACAATAGAAATCAGATTAGAAAAGACGTCGCAGCAGAGTAATAGAACTGTTTGGAAAGTATAGCTCAGGGGAATTCTAACAATCAATGTCTTCTTAATTTGTGTGAATGATAGAATGGTTCCATTGTTAACCAAGTATGTTCAATTAATTGGCAATCCAATTTACCAATAGGATTAAGGACAAATAAGTGACCCGATAAAGCGAGTGAAACCTTGACAATTGGAAGGGGCAAATTGCTATTCTAATGGCATTCTAAATGTGTTTAGTTGTAACTATTTATTATAATATGTTAGGCTCGTGTCTGTATTCAAGCACATTATGTTACAATTGTCTGCAGGTAGTTTTTTTCACAATTAGAGCTCAGACAGGTTAAGTGTTTTACTCAGGACCACACAGTTAACCAGAGGTGGGAC
Source organism: Erpetoichthys calabaricus (assembly GCF_900747795.2). Classification (NCBI taxonomy): domain Eukaryota; kingdom Metazoa; phylum Chordata; class Cladistia; order Polypteriformes; family Polypteridae; genus Erpetoichthys; species Erpetoichthys calabaricus. Next base: position 69,113,929 of record NC_041411.2, on the reverse strand, counting down.
CCGAACCTGCCTTGGCAACACCTTGTCTGGTTAGGAAACACATTTTGTTTGATCCATCTTTTTAATTGTGTAGAGTGCTTTACAATAGCACACCAACTATACGTAAGGCACAATGCAACAGAACAAATAATCGATTCATTGAGTGATTTATTTCATGACTTGATGTGTAAAATGGCATGATGAATGGGCCTGTACCTTCTGGTTAATGTATTACGCCGCATGATTAAAGGTTTAGCTCTAACCACTAATGCACTCTTTGGACTGGACTGGTCACTTAATCCTTACTTTTCTAGTTATAAATATGTTGATAAATTAGTATGGATAAAAATGTCAACTAAATCAGTGGTTTGCAATCCCAGTCCTGGGAGACCCCAGTGGCTGCTGGTTCCTTGTTTCAACTGTGAGTCATCTCTGTATATATAAAATCCAACGTCTGTCTGTATGTCTTGCTTGAACATTCTGGTTGATTTTGCGACTTCTCTCATTGGTATCATAGTTCGCTTGCTGTACAGATTTATTTGCACAAATCCGAGAGAGATGCAGCGGGCCGAGGGGAGGGGGGCGGGGCCTTCCTCACTCACGCACCAGCCTCGGAGTGCAATTTCCATCCTCATGGCTAGCGAACGAGAGAACTACTGTACTTAACGGATTTAGATCAGGTTTTTTTCTAGAATTTGCTTGAACATTCCGGTTGATTTTGCGACTTCTCTCATCGTGCAAAGTTCGCTTACAGGAGTGATATATTCGTGCTACAGAAGCTACAGGCCGAGGGGAGGGGAAGCGTGAAGTCAGGGGTGGAGTGTCGGTGTACATCTGCGTTTTGGAGTGTACCTTACCTCCGCTTAGCTAGCAATACCTTTTGTTTATTGATTTTTATAGTTTGTCATGTTTCACTACTACGCGGGCAGAGCCGTGGGGGACGGCTAGTTTTACCTAAAAAGATATGAGGACTACAATTCCCATCAGGCAACAGGAGTTCCCTGGGACTGATGAGAAGACACCTTTATCAGAACACACATAGCTACAGAGTTTTCCTCTCATCTAAACTGGATAGATACTTTATTGTCTCGCTGGATTACAGCTTTTACCTAAGAGTACATCTTTTTGTCTCATCGTGAGTTGTGTTTAGCCATGCTGAATTTCCATTTTTTGTCACAGAGACCCTTTTTGGAAAAGATGTGCAGGTCCAAAGGGAATGTATGTTTTTTGCTGAACCCTCTGGTCCCAGGTATTTTGTATTATGGATACTCAATGCGTAAGTTTCATTTATTTGCTTATTCATTGTACATATTGTGCACGGTGAGCAATCTGTCCATTTACATTCCTCCTTTTTGCAGTATATTCACCTTTCACCTTTATATTTTGTCATTTCCTGTCTTTGGACTGCTGGTTGGAGATATTAAGCGTTAGCCAAGTCAACACCATACAGTGCTTAAGTCCAAACTTTTTCACAGACCTCCCGCCTAGAAGCAGAGTAGCCAGTTGAGACCAATAATACAAATTACTTGACGTTTGTCATGCTTTGTTTTTTTCTCATTATTAAAAGAAATATATTTGTATTGAGCTTGACTTACTGATTAATTTGGCAGAATAAAAATAGTAAATCCAAAAAGCATGTCACACATGCGCAGTCTGTGAGGCTCAAGGTCTATGTCTCTGATACGGATGTGAGCAACACTGGAGCACCACATGGAACAGTCCGGTCTTCTTTTCTGTTTACTCAGTGCACCTCTGACTATAAATATAACAGCAGGTCAGGTAACCTGCAGAAATTCTCCGATGATTCTGCACTTAAATGGGGTGTATTAATAAAGGGGATGAGAGTAGGAGTCAAGTGGAGAACCTTGTTTCTTAATGCAAAGAGAAATGTCTGCATCTTAACAGCAAAACCAAGGAACTGCTTGTAGATGTAGAGGTGGTCCACTCCTACAAGTACTTAGGGGTCCACATTAATGACAGGTTGGGCTGGTCTCAGAATACAGAGGAACTATATAAGAAAGAGCAGAGCAGGCTATATTTCCTTAGGAGACTGCATTCCTTTAGTGTGGGAGGTGACATTCACCACATCTTCTGTAACACTGTGATGGCCACTGTGGTATGATGTGCTGTCAACATCACTTCAAGAGAAGCCCACCAAATCAACAGGCTAATTAAAAGGCCAAGCTCAGTTATAGGATGCATTCTGGACCTCCTAGAAGTAGGGGTTATGAACAATGCCACACATCCTCTCTGTGACACACTAACACTGAGGACTTTCAGCCAATAAATTATTCAGCAGAAGTGTGTCAGGAAACATGACTGGGGCTCCTTTATACCAATAGCAATTTATCTGCCTAATGCCTCACTTGGACTGGGTCTGCCAAGTCAGAACTTTTCTTTCTTTTGAATTTTTCTTGTTTTATAGTAATTCCAGTGTGTGTTCAGACCTCAGTGTATATGTATATTTATTTATGTACTTACTTATCTATTTATGTATTTATTTATTTAAAGAGCTTCTGTAAAAAGCCAAATTTCCCCATAGGGGCAAATAAAAGTTCTGTCATTAGAGGGTCACTTCCTGGGCTAGTCAGAAGTAAGCACTATCACTCCAGCACACAAGGGGGCACTATTGATGACTGTATTGTCTCTTATTCTACCCACAATTCTGAGAAACTGCCCAATGAGGGCAACTGACCCTGCCCCTTCCAGTCCTGTCACCATAAGATCCAGACGCTCATTCTAGAATGAGCAGACCGCCGGATGGCATTGCAACCTGAACAATCTACAGACCCTTACTTTCAAAGTCCGAACCCACCAGGCAATATTGCCTTTAATCCTGTTATTTGCGCCATTGAGTGTCTGTTTATTTTTCTGGACTTGTTAGTTATTAGCCACAGTACCTTTCAAAGACAGGAAATACAATAATTTATAAACATATAGTTCTTGCCATACAGGTACCTGCAGCGTCTTTCCACACATGAACGTTTCTTACCTGGCAGTCCCGTTCTCAAGCATGTTCCCGTAAAGCCGTCGTCACAGACTCTGTCATTCGTTTTGTGGTGCCTTTCTCACCTCCTGTTCAGTTCTATACTTTCTGTCTTTGAAGGCGATTCTCTCAGCGTGCCTGATACGGTACATCTTTACTCCTCCTCATGCGTCTCACACTCACACTTCCTCTTTCGTCCTGTCACCAAACTGACCAATCACAACAAAGCCAAGCTGACCAATCAGATTGCTCACAGGGATTGGAAACAAAGACCTTAGAGTTTTATTACATAGTAAATTAAAATGGGTGACCTAATTGGGTTTGTTTGGTGGACATGTGTGTTCCTTAAGATGATGACAGGCATTATCGTAAATTTTTTCTTTTTTTAATAGGCAAGAAAAAAAGTGTTTTTCAGAATGAAGAAAAATTGGGTGGACTATTAACACCAGAATGCAGAACAAAAGTACAACTGCTCAAATCACTGCAAACTTTAAGCAGAATAACAGATGATTAAAGACTCCCTCTGCTCAGAACATGCCTCCCTCATTAGCAAAAGACTGATGGCTCAAAATCAGGCCCATAGTGAATGAAACACTGGCAGATTTCACATACACAAAGCACATTAGCTGAGAGAAAGAAGAATAACAAACGCTTGTTTCTTCCATTTTATTTAATTGCAGCATTCACCGAGTCCTTCATTTTCTCATTTTTGTTTTGTATGCTTTGTCTTTAAAAAAAAAAAAAAAAAAAAGAAAGCCACACTTACTCTCGACAACCTGAATAATGTTTTACATAAAATATTTGACATTCAGCTTGCCTCCTGACCTTCTGATCAATTTTGAAGTTACAATTATAAGGTCAGTGTTGGAGGACTAGGATGCTATTGATTTCAGGGTTTGATGTCCTTTACACAATGAAACGCTGACGCATTTCGAGTGATGTAACTCCAACGGCATGGGCTTGAAGCTCCATGCCTTTTTCTATAATTAGTATCTATTTTTCTACGTAGGATGCAATTCTGAAGTGTTCTGAGGAAAAAAAACTCAGAACTAGCAAAATAAAACTAAACAAACACACTACATTGCTTTTCACATTAATAACTCTTTTCTTCATCCTGTGCCTGGCAGCTTAGTGACACGTCATTCTGTGAATTTACAGAAGAAGGCTCTGAAGTGTAAGAGCCAAGGGACCCCTACTTATCCATCAAAACATCATCACACATCGCCGTCGTGATTGTGATCTTCTCGTTTTATTTTTTGTAAACTTCTTCTTATGTATTTTCGTCACTCTTTCTTTCCCTATGAGGTTTAGAAGCATGAGAAATTCACTTCTTTGTTCGTTTTTTTTTTTGTTTGTTTTTTGAGGTCTGCTTTGAGGGTCTTCAAAACATTTTACATTCTGTTAAATTTCCTTCTTGCTTTCCCGTGAGCATCACCACTTTCAGAAGTTTTATTTTCCAGTTGTTAATCCTGTTGACAACTGGCAGTCATGATACAGTATCATACCCCTTCAGATTCTGCACACCTTAGTGTGGGGTGGATTTAATTTTAAACAGATTTTTTTGCCATTTTTACACATGAAAACCCATAATGACAAAGTAAAAACATTTTTTCAAAAAGGTTTGCAAATTTATTAAAAATCCCTCATCCATCCATTCATTTTCCAACCCACTGAATCCGAACATAGGGTCACGGGGGTCTGCTGGAGCCAATTCCAGCCAACACAGGGCACAAGGCAGGAACCAATCCCGGGCAGGGTGCCAACCAATGTTCCCTCTAAGGAGTAGCATATAGTGAGCAAAAAACATTGTTTATGAGCGACATTTTGTTTAAGCCAAAAATTTATGAGCACCAACTCCGACGGTCGGAGTGAGCGATCGTGCGATAAGTACGAGCGACGCCGTCGGAATGAGTGATCGTGCGGGAAGTATGAGCGACGCTCTGAATTCGTGTGAGCGATCGCTCACGTGCTCAGCTTAGAGGGAACATTGGTGCCAACCCACGGCAGGACACACACACACCAAGCCCACACTAGGGCCAATTTAGAGTCGCCAATCCACTTAACCTGCATGTCTTTGGACTGTGGGAGGAAACCGGCGCGCCCGGAGGAAACCCACGCAGACACTAAAAATCCCTCATTTATATAAATATTCAGATCCTTACCTGTGGCGGTCCAGGTTGTGGTCAGGTTGTTAGGGAATGTGATTTTTATTAACCACTTTAACGTTGTGTCGAACCCAGGAAAAACGAACCAAAACGTGATTACGTGTAACTATCAAAATGTCAAAATAGACACAGTAGTGAAAAAGGTATGTCTGGTGTCCACTCCCGTTCTGCTGCCAATTTAGTCCTTCGTGTGATATGTTTTGAGACAGTCACCGACACACAGCTCGACGTTGTAATGGGGATTAGTAGAAGTGTGTATCTTTGCTCATTTTTCTTATGATATTTTTTCAGTTGCTTGCATGTGAGAGGGTAGAGGATCAGTGCCTGATGCTGCCCATCATGGCCCTTCATAGCAAGGCTCAGTGATTTCCACATTTCTCTTAGTTGTGAACTGTGAACATTCCCCCCATTATGAACAGTGCTTAGGGGGCAAACTCAAAAAATTGAGAAATCCCATGTACATAAGTATTCACAGCCTTTGCCGTGAAGCTCAAAATTGAGCTCAGGTGCCTCCTGTTTCCCCTGATCATCCTTGAGATGTTTCTGCAGCTTCATTGGAGTCCACCTGTGGTAAATTCAGTTGACTGGACATGATTTGGAAAGGCACACACCTGTCTATAGAAGGTCCCACAGTTGACAGTTCATGTCAGAGCACAAACCAAGCATGAAGTCAAAGGAATTGTCTGAGTGTCTGGGCTTGCGAGTGTCCTGGATTAAAACCAAAGTTCCAGGCCTTTAATGACCTCTTGGGCACAGCCATCAGCAGTGTGTCTGTTTGCGGAGAGAGTGACAACCTTGTTGAGAGGCTTACTTACCTTGGCAGTGACATTCATGTCTCTGGTGACTCTTCCTACGAATTGGGAGAGCATGGGGGGTCATGAGGTCGCTAGAAAGGGGTGTGTGGCGCTCCCGATATCTATGCCAAAGGACTAAGATCCAAGTCTTTAGAGTCCTGGTGCTTCCTGTCTTGCTATATGGTTGCGAGACATGGACGCTATCCAGTGACCTGAAATGAAGACAGGACTCCTTTGGTACTGTGTCTCTCTGGAAAATCCTTGGGTACCGTTGGTTTGACTTTGTGTTGCTCATGGAGTCCCGAATGAGGCACATTACCTGCATTGTGAGGGTACGTCAGTTACGGCACTGCAGCCATGTGGCGTGTTTCCCAAAGGGTGATCCGGCTTGTAAGATCCTCATTGTTGGGGACCCGAGTGGCTGGACCAGACCAAGGGGTCGCCCATGTAACACCTGGCTGTGGCAGATAGAGGGTCATTTCCGGAGGGTGGGACTGGACCGCGTCTCTGCCTGGGGGGTTGCAAACCGGGATCCTGAGCTGTTTCATTGTGTAGTGGGTGCGGCAGCGCACTGTACCAGTGCATGCTCCCCAACTTGACTTGACTTGATGGCAGCAGAATACTGTCCTGAGAGTTATTTGGGCTTAACCCTACAAAGCATATCATTACACGTCACCCGGAACCTGACTCAGGTTTAACCATAATTGCATAAAATTCTGGGTCTGAGTTAAGCTTGGGGTTAATGCTAAGGAGGTTAATGTTAAAAAAGGGGTTAATTTCTTTCTTTTAGTTGTTTTTTAAAAGCTGTTTTGACCGAGCTGGCAGCACGGTGGCACAGTGGCTGCACTAAGGAGTGCTGGGTTTGTTTCCCGGGTCCTTCCTACGTGGTGCCCTGTCCAGAGGACTGTTCCTGCCTTGTGTTTTATGCTAGCTGAGATAGGCTCGAGCCTGCCACCATGACCCTGTTCAGGAATAAGCAGTTTAGAAAATGACTAACTGTCAACATAGAACTTTTACTTTTATTAGTTTTATTTGAGCTTTTGATTTTAGTAGGTAGCTGTGTCTAACAATAGACAGACAAAATTATCCATGTAAAATTAACTCTACAACAAAATAAATTGTGCAGAAAGCGAAGGGTTACATTATGTCAACTCAGAGATGGTATGAAGACCAGTGTTGTGCACTTCTTGGTTGTCTAAAGATTTTGGCTAAATAACAAAATAAATAACACATTCATGTGTGGATGTATTTGGCGGCCAGTTTCCTTGTTTGTGCTCTGGGGTCCATGATCACAGCACCTGTGCCCCAATAGAGATTAAAAAGGAGCCTGAGAAGGAAACAAGATGATTGAAAAAAAAGGAAGAATGAAGGAGAAGAAAAGAGACAGGATTGTGGTGAAGGCTTGTGGTCGGGTTTGGCCCCCATAAGGATGTATGGCGCATGAGGGACAGGGTCACTCCTTCTGAATAATCAGGGAGTAGGAGCCACCCACTGCTCCGAGTGGGCTCCTATTGCAGGACGTGTGATGGTGGTAGGCGGGAGATGAAGCTGTGCTTGAGGGGTCCCGACAGATGCAATGCATGGCAGCGAGGGGCATGAGAAGGGCTTGGAGCACCCAAGCGGTGTCTAGGGTGCAGGCCCTAGTGAGAGTTGGCTATACCTGTGGGCAGACATCCCCTAGGACTGAGGAGACCTTATGGTGGGCTGAGGAGACGTCAATACAAATCATGGTTTACAAAGATTATCCTGTGTCTTTTAACCTCGTTTTAATGGATTAGTTATTGCTTATTTATTGACTTTCAACTTCCATGTTTTCATTATGGTTTATTTATTTATGTATGAACATTTTTGCACTTTGGGGATTTTTTAGCCTTGACTGATTGAGAATAAAAGCATTTTGCACATTTGCACTTCACTCAGCAGTCATCATTGCCCTCTTCATCCTTGGTTATAACTATCCGGGTTCAAGGGAGTACAGCAGCTGGAGCCAACCCGGAACGCCACAGGTTGGATCAGTCCAAGAACTGGGTGCCCACCCGTCACTGTGTGAACACACACAAACACTCAAACATCAGGGTCCAATTTAGCATCACCACTTCACTCGAACCTCCATGTTTTTGGACTGTGGGAGGAAACCAGAGCACCCAGGGGCAAACCACATGGACAAGTATACAATACCTGAATATATACATTAAATTTTGCATTTTTTATTTTCCATGCATTCATTTTCATAAACTGTTAATGAAATTTATGGCTGTGAATTTCCCTTTGGGATTAATAAAGTATCTATCTATCTATCTATCTATCTATCTATCTATCTATCTATCTATCTATCTATCTATCTATCTATCTATCTATCTATCTGTCTTGAAATCTACTGTGGCTGGAACAGGTGCAAGGTAAATTGTAAAATGTTTATAAAACAGTTTTGAATGACAGAGTTGCTTCACATGCAAGTCAAAGCCGTATGAGATTTCATACCAAAGCAGATGTCTTCTGTGGGCTTAACTAGAAACTGAATGTTACAAGTGCAAAGTATCTGATCCTTGAAGCAGTGCACAGATGACCTTTGTAAGACAAGGCACTGAAATAATGAACTGTGCTGAGAGACTGATAGGTTAAGGTTCAGTGCCGAAATGCCTGGAGAGACACAGACAACGTGCGAAACAGCACAAACAAACCACCTGTCAACAGTTTGAGTGCTTTATTTTTATTCATCATATAGGCCAAACTCTTCATAAACTGATTACATTTTATAGTAATTAATATGCTAAGTGAAAAGGATTAAGGATTGTAAGAATGCAGAGGGTAAATCTGAGGCTCAGTCTATCACATACGGCATATGAAATCGACTAAACTCAGGCCAGTCAGATGTCTTATGAGCTTCATTCATTGATTCATTCATTCATTTTCTCAACTTGTACTTTCCTGGTTGGAGTTATCAGGAAAGGGGCACCAAAGCCTGTCAAGCCATAATGTACATAATTCAAAGACTAAAGGCCTTGTGTAAAATGTTCTTATGCTTGGTGTGATATATGGCTGGCAGTTTATCCTGGCCAATACCCCCAGGCCTCCAGATGGAGCCCTCCCTGCAACATGGAGGTGCCCCGAATTCCAGCAGGGCCTCATGGACCTTGGAGTTTTAATGCACAGCCCTGCTGGATACCATGGCGGCCGCCAGGGGACGCTGTAGGGAGGCCCAGGGACTTCTATTTGCCTTATAGCTCGGAAGTACTTCCCAGTCGAGGGGACAGAGGAAATGACATACTGAAGAAAAGGAGTTTTTACCCGACCCGGAAGTGTTATAAAGTCACATAGACTGAGGGACAGAAACACTTCCGGGTCAAAAAGTATAAAAGGACTGTGTGAGATCCCAGCAGTGAGCCGAGTTGGGAGGAAGGGTGACTGAGCTGCTGGGAGGTGTGGAGGATTATTGATTATTGTGATTATTATTATTGTTTATGAGTATTGTGGAGTGGAGGGTGCTTTGTGTACGTGTTTGTCCGAATGAAATAATTTATTGGACTTTTATCTGGTGTCTGGCGTCTGATCTGAGGGTTCAAGGGGACGACAGCGCCCCTTATCTGTCACAGTGGCGTAGTCGGCAGGATACTCTGGCCTCGTTTTGGCAGAGGACCTGAACAAATTTCTGTAGACAGAAAAACCCTAAGAAGACAGAGTCACGACACACAGAAAAATCGCCACAACCCCGATTTCTAAGAACCATCATGGGGAAGAAGAAGGCAAAGCAGAGCAACAGTGCCAGCAAGAGGATCCACACTCATCATGGCCGACACTCAGGATGAGTTACGGAGCGGCCACACGGATCAGGAAAGGCCTCCGAAGAAAGGCGTCTGCCACGAGGTATGTGCCTTGGATTTAATGGAAAACATATTTAAAATAACTCATTTTGTCCTGTGCACATACCTTGGAGAAGGCCATCCGGAGGCTCTGCAAAAGGCAGGAGAAAATCTCGAAGACGGTGGTGCGCTCCTGTTCAAGCATACGAGCGAAATGGATTTCCGCATGTCGGGTGCTGGAGAGGGACATGTGACCAAACCCAATGGATTGTGGTAAGGAGAAGGTCCGCGTCCTGCTGCTTACGGCTTCGCCCAAGAATTAACGGACTTGGACTTTCCGAAGGGGAAGGGGAAGGGGGAGGTGAGCGAAGTATCTCTCACCCCATGAAAAGGTAAGGAGGGGCCGGGAAATAACTGATCGGTCCGCCGACAAATTAATACAGGCAGATCGCAGTCAGCCAAAGATGGCAACCCGGTCCTCTGCAAAAGAGAACTCCATTTCCCAGAAGCTTGGGCGCAGCCCAACATAGCACGTGCCAGGAATGGGAGTGCTCATTGGCTCCCAGCCAGAAGGTAAGGCTAGTGATTGCTTGAGCCTGCCTCTGGCTGAGTTAAATAACATTATGGATGTGCGGGAGCTGGAGAAATTGCTCAAGCTGGTACACAGTTTCTTGCAGATGCTGACGGCAATAAAGAAGATAATTAAGGAACTGGGAGCGACGGCCGAAGTGCCTCTGAAAAGGGTGGAGGAATACCTACGGCGGTTTGGTCGGGAGTCTCCCATATTAATTGATTCGGCAGTACAGGTGAGTATTACCGGTACCGTACATAATATAGGGACGCAGAGCGATTCAGACCCGCGATTAATAAATAGCATGTGCCAAGTAGCTGTGAGCCCTACAAAACATTGTGGTGTAATGACCGAGCGTCCGTTGGAAGGATCGATCGAGCCGGAGTAGCTGAATAGTGTGGTCTGCCGGAATGAAGCGATCCTAAAGACAGCAGACCAGTTTATTTACAAGGCAAAAGGGGTAGAGACAGTAAAGAGGCTCTCTTATACACATAGAGAGACTCAGACTGTGGACAAGCCCCAGATTAAAAAGGAGATTCCAAAAGAGAAATCGGGGTCTCCTGATAGATTAGAGAAGGGAGCTGAAAGCGCATAGGCAGCTGAGGAACCCTCCTCAGCGGGAAAAGGGGCGGAACCTGCCTTTCCAGAGTGTTTCCAGCAGCGCAGAGGGAGAATACCAGGAGGACAGAGGCTATGTTATGAATGCCTCCGGCTGGGCTACATTTGGCGAAATTGTCCCTGGAGAACTGGGGATAAAGTGGATCACTGTTATAATATTCCCCCTAGGTTCTCCAGGGAATACTACTTAAGAAATAGCCAAGGTCTGACCAGAAACTCCTCCTGGAGGAAGACGTCCCTTGCGGGGCTGGACGCTTCGAACCACGGTTCTTCGCTGAGGGGGGAGTACTGTGATATATGTCCGCCAGTTTATCCCGGCCAATACCCCCAGGCCGCCAGATGGAGCCATTCCTGCAACATGGAGGTGCCCCGAATTCCAGCAGAGGACCTTGGAGTTTTAATGCACGGCCCTGCTGGATACCATGGAGGCCGCCAGGGGACGCTGCAGGGAGGCCCAGGGACTTCTATTTGCCTCATAGCCCGGAAGTACTTCCCAGTCAAGGGGACAGAGGAAATGACGTGCTTCCGGGCTGAAGAAAGGAGTTTTTACCTGACCTGGAAGTGTTTCTGTCCCTCAGTCCATGTGACTTTATAACACTTCCGGTTCGGGTAAAAACTCCTTTTGATACAACTGAGTCAGATTTGAAGTGTCATAACAAGAGGGTTGGAATACTTGTGTCAACGGGATATTTACGTTTTTTGTTTTTAATAATTTTGCAAAAATGTCTAAATCCTATTTTGGGGTATTGAGTGTTGCTTGACGAGTAGAAAGAAAAGAATTTAAATGTTTGTTTTTTTTTAATTTTATTGATTTTATTAAAATCAAATGACATTCCATATACTGTACATAACTCAAGTTTTACAAGAAAACAAAAAAAAGTTTAGAAACAAATCAACCCCCAACCCTGAGAAAGAGAGCTAGGCCAGCAGTGTAAAACTTTATGCTAGTAAACATAAGTGAATAGATAAATGAATAAATGAATATAGAAGAAAGGAGTAAAAAGAGGGGAGAGAACCTGCAGCCTCAATTTAAATGCTTATTCTAAAATGTTACTGATTGGATCCTGTCAGGTTTTGAAAAAGCTTTGCACAGATCCTCTATGTGAGAATTTGATTTTTTCCAATTTCAAATAGTATATAACATCAGTTACCCACTGACTTAACAGAGGTGGGCTAAGATTCTACAAGTTGAGCAAGACAAGTCTACGTGTCAATAGTGAAGTAAAGGCCATTACAGTTTGTTTACCCTTCTCTACTTTAAGCCCATCTTGGAGCCCACTAAACACGGCTGTTAGTAGATTAGAAGGGATTGTGACTCCAAGGCTGTCTGAAAGGCGTTTAAAGATTTTGGTCCAAAATGCTGTTAATTTGGTGCTGGCCCAAAACATGTGGCCCCAATGAGGCTGGAGCTCGATTGCAGCGTTCGCAGGTTGGATCTTGCCCTGGAAACAATTTGGACAATCGTAAACGAGACAGATGCGCTCGATATATAATTTTAAGTTGAATAATTGTATGCTTTGCACATATGGAGCTCGAGTGGATTCTGTGCATTGCTACTTTCCACTCCTTTTCTAAAATTTTGACTAAGAGATCCGTTTCCCCACTGTTCTCTGGGATCTTTGAAAGGGAGGGACTGTAAAATAGTTTTGTATATTACAGTCTCCTCAAGACTGATCAATATTTTTTCCAGCATAGAGGTAGGTGGGAGGTGAGGAAAATTGGACAGGTTCTGTTTAACAAAGTTTCGAATGATTTTAACACAACATAGCAAAATGTGTAAAAAATGTGTAGGGGTCTGAATACTTTCTAAATCCAATTTAATAAATAATTTAATAATAGTTAATAAACTAATTTAAAATTGCAATAAAAAATTGAAGCAACTAAATTACAGTTACCTTGTGTGTACGGGATGTGATTACTACTCTATACAGTATGTTAACCGACACTTTAAATAATATTTATTATAAAAGAGACCTAAACCTCAACAATTTTTATGCATTTCATCAAATACGAGTAGCCTTGAAAAGCCAGAATTTCCAAAAGAAGGGTTTAATTTATTTAATTTATTCACTGCCTATGCTGTTTCAATGCTTCATTATGATCATTCAAAAAATGACTCCCTTTCATTTAAAATAAAAGATAATCCCCTTGTTTTCTCATTCTCAGAGCAGCAAGCAATCATTCAAACACACAGTCTCTGAAAGTTTTTGAAGGCCGCTTTGAAAAGTTACAGGAAGCAGAGGAAAATTCAATTATATCCATGCCAAGTCTTTCTTCAAAAGTGCCATGGAATATTATTCTGCTTTTATCAAATGGTGCGCGAAGAAATTCTGACTTTAGATGTAATTTACATGATCATCTTGACAGGCTGAAATTGTTAAACTCATCTCTATGACCCTCAGGGTGTTTTGATTCAATAAACTTTCTATTTTTAAGATTATCTTTCAGAGTTCTTGTGGCCCTGGGGTCCCATAAATAGAGGTTATTAATGTCAGAAGCATTTTGAGTGTTTTCAAATCTTGTACCGTTGTATGCAGACAGCCAGTCGAAAGCGAGTGTTGTTGGTGTCAAACAGCTTTAATGTAATTGACTGCTTTCTTCAAACAGGAAGACAGCTGATTAACCTTACTGGTACACGGGCCAGCCAAATACAAGCAAGCCTCTCAGAAAATATTTAAAAACGCAGGCAGAGTTCCGTGACGCATGTCACTAGCAAGTTGTCAAATCCTGTTGTGCAACACTGAGACAACATCAGCAATGGTCCCATTAATGCACCTCAATTTGTGTCCTCTTTTGGAATGACTTGGTGAAGCACACAGACTCGTCTGTCATATACGGAGTCAGCCAATGTGACCTTTACTGCAATGGGTGCATCACAAGATCTGAAATATGCATTTTTATCTTTCAAGCAGTGAACACTTACTGGTAATTAGGCTTTGAAAAGAAACAGATAGGTAATTAAATGTCCAAAATATTTTCCATAATTGCAGTGTGCTCATGATTTCTTGTGGTTCTGTTGAAATGGTTGTGATCATGAAATGCCCTGAGTCACCCCAGTTCCCATAATTTTCATGTCTGTATACAATTTGTCCTTTGTCACACCCTCCACATGCAATGCCAGCCTTGCCACTGCCTCTCACTAACAATATCAGGGCTGCCACATTATGAAAACGCAAGCCTTTCGCCTTCTTCTGAATTTAATTGTTGTTCCTCAGTCTCTGCTTTTGAGTAACCTTTTGTTATTTATAGTTTTGACTGTAGGTTTTATTCTTGCTGCCACTCAATTTTATCTTTGATTATATTTCTAAATGATTGCTTGCTTGGCTTCACCTCTGTTGGCCAATTACATTTCTTGTTTAATAGTGATTTCAGTTTCTGCAGCTGTTTCTGTGCTTCTTGCATCTGACAATACTTTAATGGAAAAAAATCCTATGAAGTTGAAACATTATTATCTGTGATTGTCCTTTACTCTTTTCCACAGCAAAACAATGTTTTTTAAAATTCACTGAGGCGCCTTCTCATCTACAGTAATACACCGTTAACATGTCTCACTGTGGCTGCTTATTTGACTTCAGCCATGTCAGCCTTTCTTTCTGTTTTTTATTCTTGTGTGTATTTGAGGTGGGTTGTTGTTACTGTTTGTTATAATATTTCATGAGCTTCTGTAACAAGATAAACTTCCCTCTTGATACTGTGGTGCCCGGCGGGCATCCATGCCCGGCCGGGACGCCTAGGAGGAGTGGAGGAGGGCTTGTGCCTCCTCCAGGACACGAGGGGGCGTCCTCCCTAGTGGCTTTGGGGACCACGGGTACGGAGCTTGGAAGCTCAGCCCTGTAGGGGCCCGTGGTCACCGCCAGGGGGCGCCCCAATGCCTTGGGAGTGTTGGCCCTCAGTACTTCCGCCACACCGGGAAGTGCTGGGGGGAAGAAACCTGAAAGCACCTGGTGGACTTCCGGCAACACCTTGGGAGCTTCCGCCACACAGGGGTGTGGCCACGGAGGCCCTAATGATGCACCTGGAGCCCATCCGGGGCATATAAAAGGGGCCGCCTCCCTCCAGTCAGGGCGAGAGTCGGGAGGAAGAAGACAAAGCGTGTTAGAGAGGAGTGGAGGCGGACCAGGAAGAGAAGGCATTGTGTTGTGGCCAGGACTGTAAAAGGGGTGATTGGTGCTTTGGCACTGGATTGTGCAATATTAACTGTAAATAGTATGTATAATAAACGTGTGTTGGGTGACATGTACGTGTCTGCCTGTCTGTGTCCGAGCCAGTCTCCACAATACAAATAAAATATCTATCTATCTATCTATCTATCTATCTATCTATCTATCTATCTATCTATCTATCTATCTATCTATCTATCTATCTATCTATCTATCTATCTATCTATCTATCTATCTATCCAACTTTGCAATTGTGTTTTCTTTGTTTTGATTTGTCCTTCTGATTATCAGTTTAGTTCTCTGAATTCCTGATTTGACGTTGGTGAAAGACTGGACTGGTGAATGGCTATGACCCTGGCTAGGCAAATGCACCATGTCTCATCTTCTGTTCCCTTTCAAATCAACCAGCCTTCTTCTGTAGTGGTAGAACAGTACACAATAAAACCATTAAAACTTGCATGCCATTTCCCACCATTAAACTTAATATATTTTCTGCTGACCAACATGGGACATGTTAGTAAACCGTTTATTAATTCAAACTGTTTGATTATACGCTACTTGTGAATTTCCCATCGGGATTAATAAAGTATCTATCTATCTATCTATCTATCTATCTATCTATCTATCTATCTATCTATCTATCTATCTATCTATCTATCTATCTATCTATCTATCTACTTGTCTAAAATATAATTAGTTATATATGTAAACCAAATACACTTGCATTGAAAGGAACTCGAAGATCACAGTGACTCGCTGATGACTAGGTATCCTTTCTAATCTGACCACAGAGCCCTTTGCAGTGTATTGCCCAACCTGGCCTGACCTTGAACTGGATTTAGTGGTTTTGTGAATTTATGAATGTGTGCATGTAAATGTGTCATAGCTAAAAATAACTGTTTAGATAATATTGTGGTCCTTGAAAGTAATAGCTACATTTTCTCATTTTTCATAAACTAATTAACTTTTTTTTTGCTATTTCCAGTCAGACTTTCCTTTTTATCTATTCCCAGATGCGATTACTAAAATACTGACTGACTAAGGTTTATTTCTATTGGCCATTTACTTTGCTCTCTGCCTCCTGTTTTTCTTGAGTTTATCTTCATGGCAGGTGCTGCACAGTCAAGTTTAGATACTCCATTCATTTCTTTATTAATTAAATCTTTCTAGCGTGGTACAGTGGAATAGTTGCTGTCTCATAACAAGGAGACTGGGGTTCACATCCCATGGAGTATGCATGTTCTCCCCATATCTGGTTGGATTTCCTCCAGGTGCTCTGTTTTTCTCCCACAGTCCCAAGGCATGCAGGTTAGGTGGACTGGTGTTGCCAATTTGGCCCATTTGAGTGTTTATGTGTTTATCTTGTGATGGACTGGTGCCCTGTCCGGGTATTGGTCCTGCATAGCACCTGAGGTTTATGGTTATGATGGACATGGACATGACATGTGACATCATGTAGGCATGGTGTGTGACGTTACCACACTGGGATTATGAAATTCTGCAGTTCTTTGTACCAAAGCTTTTCGATAATTTAAAACAACATTAACACATTCAATTAGAGTAGGAAAAGAATTTCATAGTAACAGGTAGGATACGTCATACTTTGTTTTTTGACTACAAACTTTGTCTGATGTATTGGTTTTAGTAATTGGAGAAGGTTCTTTCATTATCTGTACCTCACATCCAGGCGGAGTGGTGGCTCTGAGGCTAGTGATCTGCACTGGCAATCGGAAGGTTGCCGGTTTGAATCCCGTAAATGCCAATAGAGACTCTGCTCTGTTGGGCCCTTAAGCAAGGCCCTTAGCCTGCAATTGCTGAGCGCTTTGAGTAGTGAGAAAAGCGCTATATAAATGCAAAGAATTATTTTATAATATGTTTTTTGTCAATTTGCCCCCTAAGCCTGTTATTTAGTCTCTTGATCATCATGTCAAATATTTTTAAAGTTTTTTGACCTGCTAGTTTTCAATTTTGATCACAATAGATCAATAGATAGATTTACTTTATTTGTCCTCAAATGGAAATTAACTTTACAGAAGCTCTAGAAAAAAAATGTATACATAACAAAATATTTATCTATATATATATATATATATAGAATTTATCAAACTTTAACGTGATTGTGTTAGATTTTCAGATCTTATTTCGTTTTTAAATTATAAACTAAAATATCAAAAAAGTCGTGGTTTTTAATATTAAAAATGTCATGGTTTTGCGGCCTACCAGGCTGCCAAAGGCCCCTAGTAAAATAATAAATCTATAAAATAAACAAAATAACAACCCTTCCAAACACACATAGGAACTTCAGGCTCGAATAAGAGAGCTGCTGCTGTTGGTCACAGGCTCGTAGGTGGGAGTAAGACGTGGTCAGGTCTGCTCAGTTGTACTGCAGGCTTACAGTTAAATGCAATGACATTCAAACAGAGCAAGTCTAGCTTGTGGTGTCCACAAATCCAACATTCTTATTGAAGTTTTTTGTTCTGATATCCCCCTGGTTTCTGTTCTAGTCTAATTTTGCCCTCTTCTGTAATCATTTAATAGGTTGTTTTTTTTTTACCTTCTTTTCTTTTTAGGGTGGAAATAACCTTTAACCTTTTTCATATACTGTATATATCACATATGGTGATATGATTCATATACACACATGCACATATATATTTAAGAGTGGGCAAAAGTAGGTTTACAGTTGTTCATATGGAAAAACATATGCAGTATATGATTATTACAATAGCTTTATTAACTCAATAGCTTTATTAACTCGAAAGAATGGCACACAGCACTTAGGTACAATCTCGTAAGTGCTCAAATTGCCAGCCTTGCATACTCGGAACTGTAAACCTACTTTTGCCTGCCTCTGTATATATATATATATATAGTACATATTCCTCCTTCCTCCTTAAACAATAAGATTCTGCAGATGTTCTATCAGACGGTTGTGGCAAGCGCCCTCTTCTACGCGGTGGTGTGCTGGGGAGGCAGCATGAAGAAGAAGGACGCCTCACGCCTGGACAAACTGGTGAGGAAAGCAGGCTCTATTGTAGGCACGGAGCTGGACAGTCTGACATCTGTGGCAGAGCGACGGGCGCTGAGCAGACTCCTGTCAATCATGGAGAATCCACTGCATCCACTGAACAGGATCATCTCCAGACAGAGGAGCAGCTTCAATGTCAGACTGCTGTCACCGTCCTGCTCCACTGACAGACTGAGGAGATCGTTCCTCCCCCACACTATGCGACTCTTCAATTCCACCCAGGGGGTAAACGTTAACATTATTCAAAGTTGTTGTCTGTTTTTACCTGCATTTTATTACTCTTTAAAATTGTTTTTTTGTATCAGTATGCTGCTGCTGGAGTATGTGAATTTCCCCTTGGGATTAATAAAGTATCTATCTATCTATCTATCTATCTATCTATCTATCTATCTATCTATCTATCTATCTATCTATCTATCTATCTATCTATCTATCTATCTATTGAAAGAATAAGTATTTGTGTCCATCTACATGTTATGTCTCTGTCCTTCCAACAGATGGCGCAAAACAAACACTGCTTTTACCAAATGACATATAACAGTGCACTGCAAACTTTAATGCCGAGGTGTACGTTGATCACTTAGATTTCAGCCCATCTTAAATAGGTAGCACAGCTAGTATATACGACTAGTGGCCATGTGTTGTATGTTAAGCAAGTCCAACTTGCTTTTTCCACAAATCCAGCATCCTAATTGAAGTTTGTTTGTTCTGGTGTCTCCCTGGTATTTCTGTTATCTGATTTTGCCCTCTTCTGTAATCTTTTAAGCTTCTTTTTTAGTATAACTAGGGAGCTCCACCTGTTGCTCGCTACGCTCGCCAACCCCTGGGTTTGGTTAACCAGATATACAATTTAAAGAGATCGTTATTTTCATTTCATTCATTTTTTATTTCTTGATATTTGCCAGTAATAAAGCTGTAGTGAATGAGTTATTGCCCCTCCCCATGGGGCACGCTACACACAAGCCACTTCACGTCTCTTCGTCTCGCATTGTGAAGAGGGGGGCTGAATGCACCCCAAGGAGACGCAGTCGCTCCTCCGAAACCCCCTCTTAAACTTTGATACAATGGAAAACAAATACAGTTTTTTTACCTCCTCTTTGCTCGATCAGCTGGCTTGCTGCTGCTGCTGCTTGTGCAGTGCTGCGTGTTCTGCTTGTCGCCCTGCACATCGATCATTTAAAAGCCTGAAAAGCAGCTGTCCTTTTGTCTCACTTCCTTGTCTCATGGGACGTTATAGTGTCTCTGAGAAAATCACGTCTCGACCCAAGATTTTTTTATTATAATAGAGAGATAATAATAATAACAATACATTTTATTTATAGGGTGGCACGGTGGCACAGTGGTAGCGCTGCTGTCTCACAGTAAGGAGTCCCAGGTTCGCTTCCCAGGTCCTCCCTGCTTGAAGTTTGCATGTTTTCCCCGTGTCTGCGTGGGTTTCCTCCCACAATCCAAAGACATGCAGATTACGTGCATTGGCGATCCTAAATTGTCCCTAGTGTGTGCTTGGTGTGTGGGTGTGTGTGTCCTGCGGTGGGTTGGCGCCCTGCCCAGGGTTTGTTTCCTGCCTTGCTCCCTGTGTTGGCTGGGATTGGCTCCAGCAGACCCCCATGACCCTGTGTTAGGATATAGCGGGTTGGATAATGACTGACTGACATTTTATTTATATAAAAGCATTTAATATAAATGGTGAAGAGAACTTTTGACCGTGGACATCCTTGTTGGACTATTTCTCCTGATCCTTTCATTTTGTGGAGAGTATCCAGACTAATCAGCTAATATTATGTACATAATTGAAAATCTGTTGCCTTAATTGTAGAGATTTGATTGATAATGCAGATGGTAAACAAGTACAGTGTATAGAAGGTGAGCTGCTTGGCTGTAAATGCTCTTAAGCTTAATGAGTTCTCCTGGGAGTTCTTGATTATGGATATTTAGCAATCCATCCGTTCATCCATCATTCTTTCTCTTAACTCCAAAGCGTGATTGTCTTCCAGCCTTCATTCTTCACACTTTTCTCTCAAAGACACGCACTTCAGACTATGACGTTATTTCTTAAGACTATTCAGTTGCTTTTCTCATCGCTTTCAGTCTCTCCGACAACTCATGAGACCTTTCTTCTATGTAAGGATCCCAGTAGTTCATTGATGAGAGCTTGAATACAAAAAGCTACAGTAAGAATATAGATTGATACAGATTAATTAGATTTTTGTAAGATGAACTGAATTCTCCATTGATTCATTGTTCCAATATGGAAAAAAATGGCAAAACAATTTACAGCAAAAGAATGGAGGCAAATTATGGTAATTATGTGGCAATTTCAGAAAGTGACCAGTCTTTAGCATCTAACCTAAATTAATTGCTTTTCTTTTTAACGTTTTTAAATATTGCTTGATTTTGCTCGGAACTAGGTAATTTCATCAATGCTTCCATGTTAAAAGTGCCCTGCATTGCCAAGATAATCTGTTTAATTTGCTTGCTTCAAAAAAAGGAAAAAAATGCAGACATTATTTGGCACTTAACCCTGTTAATTCAAATCATTTTCTTGCTGTCATTATAATTAATATTATGCTGCAATTTGCTCTGCTGATTTAAGTTATTCTTTCATTGCGGTAGCCAGGAAATGTCTAGAATTTAGCTTTTCTCTAATCCAGGTAATTAGCACCCTGTAACAAAGAACTCTGCATCATTATGTTCTGTTAATTGTATGTATTTTTCTCTGTGCAGCTGCAGCAGTGTGAGGAGAAGAATTTTGATCTGATATTCAAGTTCTTCCGTGGTCTAAAGTCACATCGCCAGTCTGAGAAGCACCGCCGTGAATTGGCAGAAATGCCAGAGAGGCAATTAAACTAGAGCACACGGCTCTTTATATCATAGTGGGAATCATTTTAGAGAAAAGGAAAAGACGTAAATACCCCTGAAAAGACATCACTTTGAAGTAAGTGGATGCTATGATTTAACCTTACCCCACTCTGCACAAAGCAATCAGTTTCCTTCTGGTAATCTTCTATCAAGTAGTTCTTTGAGATACATTTACATATTTTTGTTTTGTTTCACAGGGCCAAGACTGGTAAGTCTCAATTTTATTTCTTAGTCTATGACATAAATGGTCTGGCTTCTATTCCTGGCTCTTCTTCTCCATGGCACACACACACACTTTGACATTGCCCATTGGACTCTTTGAGGAATAATTTTATATGTTAGTTATTTTAAATCTCATCTGTTTGAGACTTTTCATGATCTTTTGTTGCGTATGTTTACATTGTGTCATTTGATTATGTAGTGTCACACACATGCTAAAGGGCCTGAATAATAGTAGTTCCATGCCGGACCAGGGGGTAGCGAGGTGCACTGACTTTCTCTCTTGATCCTCTGCAGACCGTCTAAGGGAAATCCCACACGCCTCTGGCTCTGGTGCCAACGAGGACGTCACTTCAATTTCTGGCAGCAATGATGACGTCACTTCTGGATCCGGTGCCAGCAATGACATCACTTTTGGGTCCGCCGCCAATGATGATGTCACTTTCCAGTTCCCGGCACCAATGATGATGTTACTTACGGTTTCGGCCTTTAAAGCCGCTATCTTTACACCTCTTGATCAGTTCTGTCTTGGACTTTGAAGCAGACACAACTCCTCCAAATGTAACCCTTTTGCAGCCAGGGCTTAATACACGGGTGGCTGCCCCAAACCTTTTTATGTCTCCTGTCCATTCTTGTGACGGTTGATGTTCAATATATGACATGGCATACTCAGTCCAACTTAGTCAAGTTCAGGGTTACCAGGGCTTCATTCATGTGGTACTGGGTGCAAGGCAGGAAGCCCACTCACGCACACCCACCCAACACTCACACAGGGGATGTAAATGCATTTGTCGAGGATTTCCAAGCAGTTCAAAATAGTTTAAGTACAGTTACCAGCCAGACGTTCCAGGAATAGTACGACTCGTTGTACAAGAAAAACTCCACAGTCCAAGTGTCTTTATTTCATAATTTTAAGTGAAATTCAAAGCAAAAAGTTTGCACAAAATAAGGAGAAGAGTTGATAATACATGCAAACAAAATGGCAAAAAGGTCTATGGTATTCTGCTTGAGGCTTAAGTATCTATGTTACATTTCTTAAGGGTTCTATTTGTTATCTCATTCACCGCATATACGTCACATGCGGTTAATGCCCTTAATGCCTACTGACTAACACTTCATGTTTCTTCCTAGCTGTCTGACTTCAATCTAAGAGCTGAACTATCGTCACACAAAGTTAACCTTAAGCACATTCCATTACTTTTATCTTATGGTGGAGTTTGCAGAATCTTTCATTATCTATATTAAAGCTACATTATATTCAAGTTCAAACTAAGCAAAAACTAAGGAAAATTTACCATTTACATTAACTTAAAGGATTTAGCTGTCACAGGTGGTAATTTGGAATTGCTCATCAAGTTAACTATCCATTCATTTTCCAACCTGCTGAATCTGAACACAGGGTCACGGTAGTCTGCTGGAGCCAATCCCAGCCAACAAGGCAGGAACCAATCCCGGGCAGGGTGCCAGCCCACCGCAGGACACACACACACACACCCACACACCAAGCACACACTAGGGCCAATTTAGAATTGCCAATCCACCTAACCTGCATGTCTTTGGACTGTGGGAGGAAACCCACGCAGACACGGGGAGAACATGCAAACTCCACGCAGGGAGGACCCGGGAAGCGAACCCAGGTCCTCAGGTCTCCCAACTGCGAGGCAGCAGCGCTGCCACTGTGCCACCCTCAAGTTAACCAGCACATACTTAAAGGATAAGTTTGGTGTTTTTCAAGTGGAAGTTATGTCTTCATAATCATGCTTTATTTTATATTGAAACAACTACTACCACTAAAATACGAAAGATATAAACAACTTGTCTACTGGGAAAATTACCAAAAGATAAAGTAAGCAGAACCCGAATATGTATTTTGAATGCATATAAAAGCAAAGGGAAAAAATTGTCAAAGTATATCATTCTATTCTACATTATAAATTAAGTAAATAAACGGTGTTATTATAGAATGAAGCATTGTGCGATAAACAGAAACTTTTACAAGAAGTAAAGACAAGCAATCAACATACGCAAAATACACAAACTAGTTATAAACCCAAACTTAATATCCTACATGTAATACAACAAAATTTGCAAACACAAAAAAAAGTAAAATGATGTTCTACACATTCCAATGAACCATGCAAGAAAATATGACGTGAATATATTGTAAATACTGTACAAAAACAAACAAAAAATATATAAAGACAGTATAATCATACAACAAACAATAGAAACAATAATTGAAAACAATAAACAGTATAAGCCAGCTGGGAAAAGAACTATCGCCCCTAAGTGTTTACAATAATTATCAAAAAGAATACACCATGAAACCTCAATTGGCATAACATAAGAGGAAGTGTCACTGGATTCAGAACCTATCTATATGATTCAAGGTGTAGATCTGGCCAACGCGTTTCAAGGAAAAGACCTCTTCTTCCGGGCAAAGTAAACCAATAATGAACTAAAAAATTAATTTTCCAGCTGACTCACACGGCTTATTGTTATAATACTAGACATTAAGCCCTTTACAATAACGGGTGCTAGAATAGTAGTGCATAAACATTAGTAGGAACAGTCTATATTAAATGGCAAAGGACCGTCTACTTTCTGTTACAGTAATACTGGCTTGTATGTGGCTGTAATATCCGTCACTGTATTGTGTGCCTTTAATTTTCTCTCACAGTAATACGTCTCTCCAGCAAGTATTTTCATCTGTGCTGGTGTGCAGCTGATTATTGTATGTATGGCGTCTCCCCAGCAACGGAGTTTATGTGCGCGAAAATAAATCTACTTTTAAACGTCATCCTATTGTAATATCATGAAAATTCGTATATTTAGAAAAACACTTTACACTTTACTGGGCCAAGTTTGTTAATCGCAAATCTGACATCATCAGAGTGAACACTTGCACAACAACAAACACTAATCCCACCTCTTTGGGGAAGCCGGTCTCCGCGTCTCAGTACCCGATATGCGTTATGTTTTAGGCCTTACCTCATTTACCAAAATCCGATTGGATCGGCCGCGCGATATTTTATAGGTCCCGCCCTCTCTGTCTTGTGTGACGCGTCAGGCGGCCTTTGAAGCATCGCACCGTGCCCCGCGCATGCGCACTTCACCAGAAGACACACAGACATGGACACCTGGACGCACACAGGGATTTTATTAAAGAGGATATATATACTAGGGGGCTTCACTCACCCACCCCCCAATCTCCCCCCCTCCCCCCCCCCCCCACCTGGGGGAGCGCTACATGCTCACCACTTTGCTTCTCTGCCGCTCACATTTTTAAGGTGGGGGGCTGAACGCATGCTAAGGAGATGCGGACGGATCAGCTGCTGCTACTGAACTGCGTGTTCTGCATGTCGCGCTGCGCGTCAATCATTGAAAAGCCTGTACAGAAGCTGCTGCTACCGAGCTGCGTGTCGCGCTGCGCGACGATCATTTAAAAGCCTGTACAGCTTCTTGTATTGTCTCCAAGAAATTGTTTGTAAGTAGGGCGTGACGTGCAAGTAGTCTCGCGGGACTTCAAAGTGTCTCTCCGAAATAATCACATCTCGACCCAAGATTATAATAATTATAATAAATAAATATTTTTTTTGTTTTGTTATTCTATTTATTTTTGTTTTATTTTACTTTTTTTTTGTTTGTTTTATTCCTCTAAATCTTCAATATTATTGTTTGCTTCTCAAGCATCTGTCTGAAATACTGCTGATTTTGATGTAATCTCTAAAATACAGTATATTCTTGCAAGTGTACTGATATTTTTTTCTTTACTTATCCGTCTATCCCTCATTCCACTTAATAACAAAGACAAAGTGCAATTCAGGAAGCAACTCTGGGCAGCCCACTTCCTGACCCGGTATGCTTTCAACTTTTTCTTGGTAGCATTGATCCTTAACTTAGTGTTTTGTGAATCACTTTGAGTGACGGAGCTTGCTCTCTAAGGCTCAATGTACAATTCCACCTGGCTTGATTTATTGATTCATTGAAGAGACTGTAATAATAATGGTCATAGGTAAGCAGCAGTTACTGGTATACATTTTCTAATTCAAGACTTGTTAGAAGAAGTGCCTTTTTCTTTTGTTTTTGTTCTGCAGTTAAACCCTTTTCAGGTTGCTCAAAGAGAGCATTTTATAAGCATATAATTTTCCATTTTGCACTTTGAACCCTAGAGTGATAATTGCATAAAGCACAAGGCCGCACTGTATTAACATTCAGCTGCAGCGGAAGTCCACTTATTTATCCATACAGAATTACTTGATTTTTTTATATAAGAGCCATAGGAGTGAATGGAGGCAGACGAGAAACCTCCTAATTTTCAACAAAACAAAAGCAGCAGTAATATTCACACTTCTATTTTTTAAACATTACAAATAGCCAGGTATATACGAAAGAGGAGCTCTCATCACACTGATGAACTGAAGATTAAGCACACTTCTATGTCACTTAGTTCGAACCTTTGTAAAAAGAAATCATGAAATGTCCACTTTGCTTTATAATTAGATCAAGTCCATCTTTATTGTAATGTGTCCACAGTAAAGTGAGGTTCTTCCTTGCATGTTTTCAACAGATTAGTAGCAGTGATGTCATGCAGACAGTAGACAATGAATATGAGGCCAGAAATTAAATGCAACACATCAGACAGCATTAAAAAGAAATACCCATCAATAGCACACTCATGCAGGGGTCCGTATGAGGGCCTTTTCAGTAGCCTTATGACCTGAGGATTAAACGGTCATTCAGCCTAATGGTCCTGTGCCTTTGTCAGAGTAGAGGTCGGAGTAAAGGGACAGTATAAGATGGCGGTGATCTTTAGTAATACTATTAACACTTTGTAATAGCAATATCTAGCATTCATTTGTGTTTTTTTACATTTTTTCATTAATCTATACCTATATCTAATATTAAAATCTTTAACCTGACAGGAAAATTGGATTAGCCAGTTCTCGTCTGGGGCATATTACATATCTAATAGCTAAACTGACTTCTGTAAAAAAGAAAAATTGAGAATGTATAAGTAACCATCCATCCATCCATCCATTCATCCATCCATCCATCCATCCATCCATCCTCTTCCGCTTATCCGAAGTCGGGTCGCGGGGGGCAGCAGCTTGAGCAGAGATGCCCAGACTTCCCTCTCCCCGGCCACTTCTTCTAGCTCTTCCGGGAGAATCCCAAGGCTGTTCCCAGGCCAGCCGAGAGACATAGTCCCTCCAGCGTGTCCTGGGTCTTCCCTGGGGCCTCCTCCCAGTTGGACGTGCCCGGAACACCTCACCAGGGAGACGTCCAGGAGGCATCCTGATCAGATGCCCGAGCCACCTCATCTGACTCCTCTCGATGCGGAGGAGCAGTGGCTCTACTCTGAGCCCCTCCGGATGACTGAGCTTCTCACCCTATCCTTTAAGGGAAAGCCCAGACACCCTGCGGAGGGAAACTCATTTCAGCCGCTTGTATTCGCGATTTCGTTCTTTCGGTCACTACCCATAGCTCATGACCATAGGTGAGGGTAGGAACATAGATCGACTGGTAAATTGAGAGCTTCGCCTTGCGGCTCAGCTCCTTTTTCACCACAACAGACCGATGCAGAGCCCGCATTACTGCGGATGCTGCACCGATCCGCCTGTTGATCTCACGCTCCATTCTTCCCTCACTTGTGAACAAGACCCCGAGATACTTGAACTCCTCCACTTGGGGCAGGATCTCGCTACCAACCCTGAGAGGGCACTCCACCCTTTTCCGGCTGAGGACCATGGTCTCGGATTTGGAGGTGCTGATTCCCATCCCAGCCGCTTCACACTCGGCTGCGAACCGATCCAGAGAGAGCTGAAGATCACGACCTGATGAAGCAAACAGGACAACATCATCTGCAAAAAGCAGTGACCCAATCCTGAGTCCACCAAACCGGACCCCCTCAACGCCCTGGCTGCGCCTAGAAATTCTGTCCATAATAGTTATGAACAGAATCGGTGACAAAGGGCAGCCCTGGCGGAGTCCAACTCTCACTGGAAACGGGTTCGACTTACTGCCGGCAATGCGGACCAAGCTCTGGCACCGATCGTACAGGACCGAACAGCCCTTATCAGGGGGGCCGGTACCCCATACTCTCGGAGAAACCCCCACAGGATTCCCCGAGGGACACGGTCGAATGCCTTTTCCAAGTTCACAAAACACATGTAGACTGGTTGGGCAAACTCCCATGCACCCTCTAGGACCCTGCTAAGGGTGTAGAGCTGGTCCACTGTTCCGCGAGTACGAGTAACATGTTTTAAAAAGCATGAACACCCCTTCCCTTTCCAGGAAGACAGCCTGGGGGAATACAGGCGGTCATTATGTTACAGCTACAGATAAATGTCAGTAACGCATAATATAACAATGTGTATGTGACACTGCTACAAAATTGCATACATCAGCAGTAAATGATTGTGGAAAAACACCGTAAATATGTAAAACAATTTAATGATTTATGTAATGCACTCATGTCATCCAAGACCAAGGAGCTCATCGTGGACTTCAGGAAGAAGGCAGACAACATCCAGCCACTCATCATCAATGGGGACTGTGTAGAGAGGGTCTCAGAATTCCGCTTCTTGGGAGTCACCATTAGGGAGGACTTGACCTGGGGAACACACACTGCTGAGGTAGTGAAGAAGGCCCAAAAGAGACTCTACTTCCTAGAAAGTAGAGAAAGAACAACATCCCTGAGAAACTGCTGGTGTCCTTTTACCGCTGCACAGTAGAGAGCATCCTGGCCTACTGTCTCTGTGCGTGATTCTCCAGCTGCACAGTAGCACAGAAGAAAGAGCTCCACAGGGTCATTAAGGTCGCCCAGCGGATAGTTGTCTGTCCTCTCCCCTCACTAGAAGAACCACATAGTTCCTGTTGTCTCAGGAACGTCAAGAAAATTCTTCCGGACCCATCACACCCAGGACATGCATTGTTTGGAACGCCTGCCTTTAGACAGACATTTCAGATCCATAAAGACTAAGACAAATAGACTGAGAAACAGTTTCTATCCATCAGCCATCACCATGCTGAATGCTGCTAAGTGGCCAATCTGACCGAGTGCACCTTCATTTTAAGTTAACATTAGATAAGGGACAAGTGCAATATAATGTGTGTATGTACAGTATGTATGTATGAGTGGAAAACATTGTTCTGCTGTTATGGACAATTTTGGATACTTATTTTATTCCCTTATTTTAGTTGTAACTTGAGTAATTGTGTTTTGGTTTTGTTTTTATTTTTATTTTATTTTTTTCTGCACTGGAAAATTGCACCTAAAAATTTTGTTGTACAATTCTCATTGCTACAATGACAATAAAGATTTGATTGATTGATTGATTTGAAAATAACTCATGAGAGTAAATTTAGGTTGGATAAAAGTGTTTTAAGAGTTATGGGATTTAGAGGTGAATCAAAAGCTGTGATTGATCATAGTGACTACAGAAGGATCAAAGCTATTTTTGTTCCAAGTGATTTTTGCTTTGAGTGACTAATAACGTTTCTGAGATGGTAATAATTTAAATAGACAGTCCTCTGGCAGGGCCGCCTTAACAGCATTATTGGTCCCTGGCCAAAGCAGTGCACTGGGGCCACTACCTACAAAACCACTTGTGGGAATAAAAATGTAAATAGTCAATAAAATTAAACATATATTTATTGTGTTGGTACTTCCAACAAAATCAGTGTTTAAATATTAAAAAACATGCTGTACAGCAAAGATTAATCAACACAAACGTCTGAACAATATAACAAGCCTTGAAAAACACAAAAATTTCAACATATAAATGATACTTAATTGGAAAACCATACAGACAGATATTGCACAGTATGAAATTACTATGAATTATTTATTATTAATCAAGTGTTCAACACAAACATTTGCGAAATTTCTTTGCAGAGAATTGAATTGAAGTGACGTTAACATATATGCTTTTATGTTATGTCGTGCATGAGATCTGTACACATACATTCTCGTGAGGTTGCAGAGGTGACTTTGATACTAAATCAATGGCCACTTGTAACACAATAACAGATATTTATAGTTTAGCAGAGTAAAGTATTTATGTATTGACAGCAAGTCAGAACATACATAGATTAGCATGGGGCCCCTATGCTCATGGGGCCCCTGGGCAACTGCCCAGCATAACCATGTGTTAAGATGACCCTGTCCTCTGGGTCAGTGTAGTATTATACAGAGCTATTCAAAATGGAAGAGCAGATTTCAAAAATGTATTTCAAACAAACTGTATAAAACAGAAACACATTCCACACATCACTGGATAGAGGAAAGTTCAAAATTTGATCCTATGGTCCTTGAGGTTGCATGCACTCAACATGAGAACCATGTGTAGCACGACAAACATCAAAACTTTAGACCATTTCTTGCCACACACGAGTCAACTTTTTCCCTAGTTACTGAATTCACAGCTTCCTCAATTCAATGTCGCAGATCTTGAAGATTAGCAAGCATAGGTGGAATAAACACTCTTTCTTTAATGTACTGTCATAGATAAAAATCACAGGGGGTAAGTTCTGGAGACCTGGGAGGCCATAGACGATGAGCAAGATCTTGTTGTCCACCTCTTCTAATCCATCGTCCTGGAATGGTGTTGTTCAGGTAGTGCCAGACCTCCAAGTGGAAATAAAGCGGGGCTAGGGTTGTCAGACATCCCTTATATACGGGACATGTCCCATATTGGATCATTTTGTCCCCTGTCCCGTACTGACCTTTCAGGGACACCCAAATGTCCCATATTTAGTTCATTTTCAAATTTCGTAATAAAAATATAATTTTACTACCTTCTTACGGTACTTACTGTAGTTGTAACTTTATAAGTGATTATACTTTCTTTTCTCAGATTCTCTTGATGAAAATAACCCAAATGTAACGAGGAAATGAGTGTCTGCTGCCTGTCTGCAACTTGTTCAGTTGCTCTGGTTGCTGAGGACAGGCAGACACTCTTACCGTTTTGCTCTGCAGCCGCACTGCTGTTGCAGTTCTGGATCAGCATTGCAACATACAGTCTCAGCAAATGTGTGTTGTTACGACTCTGCCACGGGCCCACGTTTTTTCTAACTGCCGGTATTAAATAATAATAATATTTCTCTGTTGTCTTTATTAAATAATTTTTAAATGATTTTACTTTTGTTTTCCTCATAACCCATTAAAATCCTTGCTTTATGTTTTTAACTTATGTCTCTACTTAATATAATATGATTGGTGTGGGTGTGTAGGGGGCATGTATAAATTTGTAGTATAGTAGTAATATAGAGAGAGATTTTAAAAATGTCCCGTATTTCTAATTTTCTAATCTGGCAACCCTAAGCGGGGCACCATCTTGCATGAAAATGAAGTCACGCTCGGTGCAGGCATTCACTGGTACTTTTAGGTGGGCTTTTAAACTTTGAACTTTCCTCTGTCCAGTGATGTGTGGAATGTGTTTCTGTCTTATACAGTTTGCTTGAAATACATTTTTGAAACCTATTTATTTTGAATAGCCCTGTATTATAATGAGATGCATGCCAGTCCAAAATAGACTCCAATCTCCTGTTCTTCAGTACTTTCTGCTGACCAAATGACCCACTGCAGTTTAGACCCATCTCCAACCTGCCTTTCTTAAGTAAAATTCTAGAGAAGGCAGTCATTATGCAGTTAAATGAGCACCTCAATAAACATGCTATTCTTGATAAATTTCAGTCAGGTTTTAGAACAAATCACAGCACAGAAACTGCACTCGTTAAAGTAGTAAATGACATGCGGGTAAATGCAGAACAAGGCCATTTATCTGTTCTCATCCTCTTAGATCTGAGTGCTGCATTTGACACCATTGATCATAATATTCTTAGAAATCGCCTTAGTCAATGGGTGGGCCTCTCTGGCAGTGTCTTAAATTGGTTTGAATCCTACCTGGCAGGGAGAAAATTCTTTGTTAGTTGTGGTAATTAAAACTCAAAGACACATGATATTCTATATGGTGTTCCACAAGGCTCTATCCTGGGTCCACTACTCTTCTCAATCTACATGCTTCCATTAGGTCAGATTATCTCAGGGCACAACATGAGCTACCATAGCTATGCTGATGACACACAGCTGTATTTATCAATTGCACCTGATGACCCCGATTCTCTTGATTCACTAACACAATGTCTAACTTGTATCTCAGAATGGATGAATAGTAACTTTCTCAAGTTAAATAAAGAGAAAACTGAAATCTTAGTGATTGGCAATAATGGATACAATGAGGCTATTAGAAATAAACTGGATACATTAGGATTAAAAGTCAAAACGGAGGTAAAAAGCTTAGGGGTAACTGTTGACTGTAATCTGAATTTTAAATCATATATTAATCAGATCACTAGGACAGCATTTTTTCACTTAAGAAACATAGCAAAAGTTAGACCTCTTATATCATTGAAAGATGCTGAGAAATTAGTTCACGCGAAAATCCGAGCACATCTCTCCAGTTTTGATGTCACTACACTGGTTACCTGTGTCATTCAGGATTGACTTTAAAATTCTGCTTATGGTTTATAAAGCCTTAAATAATCTCACCCCATCTTATATATCGGAATGTCTGACGTCTTATATTCCAAATCGTAACCTCAGATCCTCAAATGAGTGTCTCCTTAGAATTCCAAGAGGCAAAACTTAAAAGAACTGGTGAGGCGGCCTTCTGCTGTTATGCACCTAAAATCTGGACTAGCCTGCCAATAGGAATTTGCCAGGCTGATACAGTGGAGCACTTTAAAAAACTGCTGAAAACACATTATTTTAACATGGCCTTCTCATAATTTCACTGTAATGTAAATCCTGATAATCTGTATATCCAATTCATTATAATAACTATTCATGGTGGCTCTAAATTCTGTACTAACCCCTACTCTCTCTTTTGTTCCCTTTTCCGGTGTCCTTTTGGTGGTGGTTTGCGCCACCACCATCTACTCTAAGTACCATGATGTTCCAACAATGATGGTTGGATTAAAAGCCAGAAGTCTGTATGACCATCAGCATCAAGTGACTCCGTGAGAACCCTAACTACAAAGAGGACTATTTCATTTATGTTAGGTAGAATGCCCAGAGGGGACTGGGTGGTCTCGTGGCCTGGAACATCTACAGATTTTATTTTTTTCTCCAGCCTTCTGGAGTTTTTTTTTTGTTTTTTCTGTACACCCTGGCCATCGGACCTTACTCCTTTTCTATGTTAACTAATGTTGTCTTATTTTAATTTCTTATTTTGTCTGTCATTTTTCTTTTCTTCATTATGTAAAGCTACTTTTTGTATGAAAATGTGCTATATAAATAAATGTTGTTGTTGCTGTTATGCTTTGAGCGCACAGATGCACTGCCAACCAGACAGTTGTGGAGAAGGTGAGGATGCTTTTAATGACTGTCCTGTAAACATGGACTACCGCAGACTGACACAAGTTAAAATGGAAGAAAAAAACATGCGCTTTTGAGCTTGAGAAGGAGTGTCTTAGTGGCATAATGGTGGTACCAAACAATGTCACTGATTCTACCTTCATGCCAGTGGAATCATTTATAGGGCATGTAAAGTGAAGGGGTCTCCTAAAATCCACAACAACAGTGACATCTCTTTGGGCCTTGACAGTCAAAGCCTTTTTGGTTTGTTTGAAGCTAATGTCATGTTTTCTGGTTTGGTTGCCTCTGGAGGGCTTTGTAAACACATCTGTGCATCTGTCAGGCCATTAGAGTGCCTCATTTGAGTGCTACCAAAATCCCTAGAAATGTAATGGTTATTAGAGGGAAAATGTCTAAGAGGCAGGTGTTTTGAACTCATGTATGAAATGAAAAGGTTAATTGAAAAGTAAATGCCTTGAAATGCATTTACGGTTGTTCATAACCAATTAACAGTTTTAATGCAGCATGGGCCTTTGTTCTTGAACAGCACCCCATGGGCATTTCCTCCACTGTGTGCTTTTCTTGTGCTAGTATCAATATTTCACAATAATATGGCCCAGTATTCTTCAGTATCAGAATTGACTTCAGCTGCTAGGAGATAACATAATGAAGGAAGTCCTTCTTAAGTTTGGGTGGTCACAGTGCCGCAGCCCCTGCTTTTTATACTCAACACAGACACTTTCACCATACGGTAGTCAGTCTGCCAGTCTTCATGGCACCTCCAGAAGTCTTACGTGAAATGGAGGCTGAAGATCCATCTTTACTGATGCAGATTTTTTATTATTTCATATATGATACACTTTTCACCTTTAACCTTTGCTCTTTTCTTGTACCCTACTAGACAGATGCATTTTCACTGCAGTGTCTGGCTGCAGTGACATACTTATATTTCAGCCAAGGTTCCTCCTGTGGATCGGGTTCAAATGCCTTTTTTACTGTATGTCTTTATTGTTCATTTTTGATTCCTATGTTTATGATAATATTGTTAGTCATTTTGTTTCTGTGTTATCTTCTTTTATGGTGGGTGGTACCCCAAGAGGTGGGGCCACCTGCACTTCACAGTCAAGGGAAAAGACTAAAGGAATTCCCACAGCCCCTTGTGACTCATTCTGAGTGTGCTTAAGGTGGTAGTGAGTTCCTTTAGAGATTATTGTTATTGTGCTTTTGTGACTTTTTTTGAACCTGAACTGTATTATTTGACTTCACCAGTTGGATTTTGGAACTGCCTTTTGAAAATATTGCATTGTATGCCTTTTGTACTGTTTGGAGCTTATTTTTAAATATTAAAAAATACTGTTGCATGAAAATGCCACCCATGCCAAAAATGCTGCCTAAGGTGTTCGCCTCATCACTTCAGTCAACGTGCCGGCTCAGAATGGCTTACAGAGCCATGCTTAGGTAACTTATTTCATCTTCAATTAATCTCTGAAAGGGTTAAATAACTTTTCTTGCTTTCCTTGTTTGCATTTTTTAGTTTGAAATATCATTTAACTTATATGGCATAGCATCGAGTCCTGGGAGAAGTGAGGCGGCAGTGTAGAGGATCACATAAGCCTTCAGAAGTTACAGTGTGTTTCCTGCCGTGCATGTGGGGCTCTGTTGGTGTTTCTTAAACTAGTATTGGGATTCATTTTCCAGTCAGAAGTGGCAAGAGAAAGGGAAAAATACAGAAAATATACCAGATGGAATAACTTCACTCTAGGTAAATTTCAAGCAATACATTACTCAGTAATTGAGATTTGCACGGTGTACAGAATGTTTCTCTGTTTTAAGACAGATGATTTCATACATTTTCCTATGCTATTTAAATGGGAGTTTTTCAGAATTTCAAAAATGTGTACAATGTGTTCCGTTTGAAATCTCTTAATCAACATGAACATTTCTTGTCAAATTTTCTTGAAGAACAAGTGTGACAAATTTCAACAAAATTGGTCCACTGGAGTCAGAAGGGTTTTATGTAGACCTGCAGACATGATGACAACAGAAGGTCCATTTTATATGAATTAGATAGATAGATAGATAGATAGATAGATAGATAGATAGATAGATAGATAGATAGATAGATAGATAGATAGATAGATAGATAGATAGATAGATAGATAGATAGATAGATAGTGTTATACATGCATGATTGAGGATCATCTTCCAAGCTCTTCCCAGGTATTTGATAGCACTCTGGGTTGAGAGGGAGCACTACCATCAGCAGCCTTTTTATTTTCTTCCTCCACAGTCTTGAGAAACCACCCAGTGAGGACAACTGATCACAACCATTCTGGTCCTGGAGTTTCAGGGGGATGTCCACCTGGAAGCAAGCATCTATAATTGCAGAGATGACCTAATGAGTGGAGCTCCAAATCAGAAGATGCATCAGCAGAGTCAAAACAGTTAGACACCAGTTGACTATGTGGCATTTACTTCTGCTGTATTTTCTCACACCATTGAGTGTTGTTTTTGTTTGGACCTTGTCAGTAAATGGGTAAGGCTGTGTTGGCACCCAAAAATATTCCAGTTTTGTTGACCACTCCTCACTCAGGTTACCAGGATAGATAGATAGATAGATAGATAGATAGATAGATAGATAGATAGATAGATAGATAGATAGATAGATAGATAGATAGTACTGTGATCACATTTATTTGACCTATCCTTGAAAGAGGGCAATTCCATGCCTGACCAGGGGGTGGCAGAGTGCACTGACCCTTTCTCTCTCTTCTGCAGACTAACTACTGGAAATTCTGCCTGGGAACCGTCAATGTCACTTCTGGTTGCCGCCCAATGATATCACTTCCTCTATCCAGCTTTAAAAATGACATTTTGTGTGATGCAAATCAGTTCAGTTGTGGACTCAGCTCTGTAAAAAGAGATTGTTGTTTTTTTCTTTGATTTCAACCAAATCTTCAAGTATATGGGGTGGCTACCTCAGACCTTTATGTTGTGTTCCTTGCTTCATTTGACAATAGATAGATAGATAGATAGATAGATAGATAGATAGATAGATAGATAGATAGATAGATAGATAGATAGATAGATAGATAGATAGATAGATAGATAGATAGATAGAAACACACAAACTATAATTTGAATATAACACCAGAATGAAAGAAAGACAAATTCAGACTTGGCTTCAAAGTACAAGATTAGATTAGATTAGATAAACATTATTAATGCCAACAAGGAATTTAGATGCATACAACAGCAGAAACATAAAAAGCAAAGATACAAACTCACTGGGCAAATAATACAACCAGTCAATAGATATACTGATAAATAAATTAATGCATATTGTGCAGAAATGGTAAGATGAAGTGTCAGGAGGAAGCACTGAACTGCCTGGGTAGCAGTGGGCAGCAAAGATCCTCCAGAAGTGCTTCTTAGCCCATCATAGTGGAATCAGCATGTGCCTAAAAGTCCTCCAAGAGAGCACCTCCTGGATGGGTTGCATTGGATTTTTCATGAAAGCATTAAATTTTGTCACTGTCCCCTTTTCCACAACAGCTTCCAGTGTGTCCAGCGTTCACCCTGTGATGGAGCAGGCTTTCCTGATAAGTTTGTTCAGGCATTGTGCGTCTTTTGAACTGAAGTTGTTTCCCCAGGAGACCACAGCATATAACTGTACACTAGTGGCTACTACAGACTGGTAGAACATTTCCAGCTGCTTGCTGCATTAATCAAAAAAACCTGAATCTCCTTAGTAAATCCAGTCTGCCCTGGTTGTTCCAGTACAGTGCCACACTGTTGTCAGACCAGTCCAGTTTTCTATTTATGTGAACCCCAGAAAACTTGTAGCTCTGCCTCACTTCCATGTCCCTGAATTGTGAGTGGTCTCAGAGACTCTTTGACATGTTGAATGTCCACCACCAGCTCTTTTGCCTTGCTGATGTTAAGCTGAAAGTGGTTCTTCCTACAACACAAGACAAAGTCCTCCACAAACCTCCTGTACTCTGACTCATCTCCATTATTAAAGCAGTCTGTGATGCAGAAGTCAACTGAGAATTTCTGTAGATGGCAAGCACAGGTATTAGACTGGAAGTCCATTGTATATGAGGTAAACGGGAAGAGAGACATGACAGTTCCCTGAGGTGCCCCAGGATTACACACCACCCATGTCTGACCCACAGTCATTGAGCCTCACAAACGGTTCATCAGGTAATCCATGATCCAGGATATTGCAGGGGCGTCAAGATGCATAGCCTTGAGCTTTTTTTCCCAGTCGATGAGGCAGAATAGTGGTAACACTAGAATTCATGAAGCCTACGAAAAAAACTTGTAAATCCACCTGCAGCTGAAGTCACTTCAGTACACACGTAGTTAGTGAGCATACCTGCATCGATCAAACAGAGGAAACTCTGCAGTTTACTTGTGACTTTACGCTGTAGGAAGACACATAAATAAATCAAGGTAAACAACGTTCGATCTGGCTTTTATATAAGTAACATATAAACCCTAAAGATCACAAAACATAATCACAAACTGGGCTTTGCACGATACCTTGGATGAGCTCTGTAAGCCGTGCTGTTTTTTTGAAGGACAGGTGTGGGGCAGACTGACTGGCAGGATGACGCCAGACCTCTTGCTGCATCCAAATGGTGCCATCTTTCGTCTTTATGCCCGGTGCAGATGCATTGTTCTTATATGTGAGTGGACGTTTCTTGTGGGGAGGGCTTCTGTCCTCTTTCTCCGGTGTAGAACCCTCATCATCATCTGAGTTCACCTATGTTGTAGCACGTCTTTATTTGAAAACATCAGTGTCAGATCAGGGGAGCGTGAACGTGACTGAGAGAATAAAACTGAAAAAAAAAAAAAACGCTAACCTTTACAAGTCCCATACATTTACACCAGCTGTTACAGACTCAAATCAAATATATGTTTTTATTGTGTAATAGTAACAATAAGAGCAGTTCACTATTCAAAACATTTATTTTGGGATGCGACAAGGCTCGAACCCGGGACCTATTGATTATGAGTCAGCAGTTCTTACCGCTGCACCACCCAAGCGGTGAGGTCAATGTTGTACCCTGACCCGATTTCTTTTCCTTCGGTTATAATCTTGACTAAAAGTGCACTTGTTTTGTTATACTTGTATAGTTTTGTGAAAGTGCTTACTTGATATTTGGTCTTCAGTCTTCACACATTATACACTTCATGTCAAAATTTTGTCGTTAGTACTAAAACATGAAAAAAGTATGTCTTTTAGGCATGTGTTCAACATTTCTTGCATTTCCTGTCATCCTACACTTACATAGATCTTTGTAGACACGGAACACACATGAAATGCATGTGTTCCAAATAACGATATATTACTTATCCTATACAACTCCTGGTACCTCAATCCCAGATAAACAAGGCTTGAGCTGAGAGAACTTTTTGCCCTTCCTGCAGCGGTGGGAGGATGGGATAGCAAGCAGCTTGTGCTTATCGACACATTTACAAGACAAAAGACGCTGAATGGAGAGGTGTGAACTGATTTAAGGTGGGCCGGGATTACGAGTTTTTCGTAGGCTTCAGGAATTCTAGTGTTAAAGGTACTGGAAATATCAAAGAACATTAACTGTAATGCTGGTTTTGTCAAAGTGGAAGTAGGTTCTGTGTAGCATCCTCCATACCGGTGTAATCTCAGAACAGCATCGTAACAGGGTATTAAAGAGCTACATCAGCCTGTATTTATTTTACGTTTTGCCATTAATCATGAACACCATTTCGCAAGTTTAATGTGGAAGGATTAATTCCCATCCCAGAAATATCTGAGTGGGGTTTCTTCCCTGTCTGAGATCTATATGAGGTTTTATCCAAGCAATTTGCTTTCTCTCCAAAACACAAAACTTGTCCAGGTTAGTCTGATTGGCATCTCTAAATTGGCAGAGTGGGGAGATTATTTCTGATAGTAGACTTGCGCCCCATCTTGTGCTTCACTGAATTGGGGTGGTCTGGTTTGTACAAAGGATAGGCTGATGCTGCTTATTGCATCAGACATGGACTCCCAGGATTGATTCCCATCCCTGCCACTACCTGTCTGGTCTTTCTCCAGGCATTCCAGTTTACTTAAATGAGGTGAGGGTTAGTTAGATTCATCATTTCCAGGTTTGTCCAAGTTGCCCCTAATCTTTTTCCTCCACTCTCCACTGTCCTGGACATCTTTTTTTAGATCATCTGAGATTTGTGATTCTAAAGTGGTATGGTGTGTGTAAGGGTATGTGTGAGAATGTGCCCTACAATGGACTGGCACGTTGTTCAGTGTGGATTCCTGCCTTGTTACCAGCGGTGTTAGGCCAGGCTCCCTGTATCCATAAACATTTAATGGAGTAAATGAGTTAAGAGAACTGATGAAAAACATTAAGCCAGACTGAAAAATGAAAATGAAGCTGCACGCCTCAAAATGCAGAAAGTTGCCCTTCTTTTAATGATTGCCCTTGAGCTTTATTAATGAATATCTTGATTCACTACTTTTAAGTCTGCCCTCTTTATCATACCTTCATGAGGGGAAAAAATAAAAAGATTTTGAAAAAGAAAATCCCTTAGGTAGCCCGGGGGGCAGACACTTCCCATGTTTCAGGAAAGAGTATGAAATGTTGTTTAATCTTCCAATTGACCTTCATTAGGTGCCGGGGTTTCAGCTTGAGGCCTCTTGGTTGGAGGAGACATTATGTTTTGGAGCAAAAAAGGAACCTATGGTGTTACTTTTGAATGAGCAGGTATTTCCTACTGTATGAGATGCATAAAGATAAGTTGGTGGCACGGAGGTGAGCTCGTAACCTTACAGCTTAGTGTCCTGGGTTTCTGTTCTATAAGCTGTAGCTGCCTGCATGTACTCCTGGTATCTGTGTGGGTAAGAACTTTGGACTTTGAACCTTGAAGTCCAAAGCCTTTACCCACATAGGTACAAGGAAGACATGCAAGCAATTATAGGGTATGCAATTGAACCCCTGAGGTTGTTGGTTCAAATCCAGCAAATGACACTTTTTGACCCTGAAAGAGCCATTTCACCTGCCTTTACTTAAACTGAAATACCAAAAGAAATTTAACCAATGGTATCTCAGATGTTGCAAGTTACCTTGGATTAAAGCATCAGCCTAATAATAATAATATTCCAGCTTTGCTCCAACATATTAAAGACGTGTAGGTTAAGTTAAGTAGCAAATCTAAATTACTCCCATGTTGAAGTATGTGATGCTTTTCACTACCAAGATAAGCTCTGGAAGGCAGTGGCTCTGAACTGTATAACTGGGTTACAAAATGGATGGATTGTTAAAGAAAACAAACAAGACCTTTCAAGAATATACCAGATATTACACTATTTAATAACATTATTTCAGAATTCTGCTTCAGCAGTAATATTGTAGAAGTAGCCAAAGTCCTAGTTAGTATAGGCTAAGGCAGGGGTCTCCAACTCCAGTCCTGGAGAGCTACTGTGGCTGCAAGTTTTCATTCCAACTCTTTTCTTAATTAGTGACCAGTTTTTGCTGCTAATTAACTATTTCCCTTTATTGTAATTGACTTTCCTTTAGGCTCTGACCGCTGAATTGATTCTTTTTTCCTTAACCGGCACCTAAACTTAAATTTGATGTGAAGTGAGCCAACAGATGACCAACTAAGTTGGGGCCTCAAACTCCAACCAACTTCACTTCACTCAGTTTCTTAATCTGAAGCCAATTCTCGTTGCTAATTAAACCCGTTATTTAATTCCATGCCATGGCAGACATTTCCAAAACTTTTGATTTTCATTTTTAGGAGTGCTGTGAAAAATGTTTTGTGGACCTGAGCAGATCAACATTACTGAGGCCTTCACCTTTCTTTGTTTTCAGTTATTGTGTGATGGATGCAGGTTGTTGTTGATGTGTTGGTTCATTTTGTGTCTTAATATTGTTTGGTTGTTAATTAAGGAAAAAAGAAATAATTAAGAGGGCCTGAGTCTTAAGTTGTGCATCAATTAAAATTAAGGCAAAGAGTTAATTAGCAGCAAAAACTGGTCACTAATTAAGAAAAGGGTTAGAATGAAAACCTGCAGCCACAGTGGCTCTCCAGGAGTTGGAGACATCTGGGTTAAGGTAACAAAGTAAGCATTTATATGATTTTTTTTTTTCATTTTCTTATTTGGCTGACACCTTTATGTAAGCACCTTATAACGTTAATGATGCAATTGGTTCCATTTCTTTTCAGTTGTCCAACTGGAGCACAGACAGGTCAAGTGACTTGCTTAGGGTCACACAGTGTCAGTAACAGGATTTGAACCCACCACCTCAAGATCTGAAATCTAAAGCCTTAACCACCACACCACACTGCTTTGTTGTTGTTTTGTCATTATTAGAGGAGACCGCACCAGTGCAGGTGTTTGATAATGATATAAAGTTGATTCATTCAATGTTAATTTAAATTTATTACACATCCTGCTGCATTGGTATCAAATCCTAAAATTATATACTTGAATAAATGTCTACCATTAAGATGTTACCAAATGCATCCCTTAGTCGTTCTCTTTCTGCCATGTTCTAAACAGCAACTCAGCATGCACTAAAAAAACGACGTTTCATTCTATTTCGTTGTGGCTGATCTTTTAGTAATGATAAACAGCTGTTCGATAGCATTGACTTTTTCAAAAAATCCTGAGGTGGCTGAAGCGAACAAGTCTTCC
The DNA here is from genome assembly GCF_900747795.2 of Erpetoichthys calabaricus. Classification (NCBI taxonomy): domain Eukaryota; kingdom Metazoa; phylum Chordata; class Cladistia; order Polypteriformes; family Polypteridae; genus Erpetoichthys; species Erpetoichthys calabaricus. Next base: position 69,072,702 of record NC_041411.2, on the reverse strand, counting down.
CCCTTCCATCCTCGCCATATTCTACAGAGGCACCATTGAGAGTGTTCTGACCAGCTGCATCACTGCCTGGTATGGCAACTGCAACATATCTGACCACAAGTGCCTGCAAAGGATAGTGAAGACAGCAGAGAACATTATTGGGGTGCATCTCTCTTCACTACAGGACATATTTTACAAACGCAGTGTCCGCAAGGCCTGTAGCATTGTGCAGGACCCCTTACACCCCTCACATGGATTTTTCACACTTCTGCCATCCAAGAGAAGATACTACAGCATCAGAGCCAGATCTGCCAGGCTGCAGGAGAGTTTTTACCCCCAAGCCCACTGGGATCTTCCACACGGCCTCAACCACCTCGAAAAACAGAACTTTTATACATGTGTGCCACTGTCCTGCAAAGACGAGTGTGCAGGTAGAAAAGAACTGAAAATCTCATACAGTAACCCTTCCTCCATCGCGGGGGTTGCATTCCAGAACCCCCTGCGAAATAAGAAAATCCGCGAAGTAGAAACCATATGTTTATATGGTTATTTTTATATACTTTAAGCCCTTATAAACTCTCCCACACTATTATAAACATTTTCCACACAATTATACATCATAAACCCTTTGTATTCTCTTAGATATTAGGTAAGATTCGTTGAAATTATGTATGTAAACACAGTTTATATACAGTAAAACCTAAATATTATTTTAAAGATATCGAGCGTCTCCGATATCACATATGTTACAGCCATTATGACAGACAGGCCACCAGCAATAAATACGTACAATGCAAGAAAAATTGTATACAGTAAAATGTGTGTACAGTGACACTAAACTATGTACATGTACTAAGTACTGTACGTAGATAATTAATTATGGTTACTCACCAACAATGACACGGCGACTTGTCCGATAACGATGAGTTTAATTTTACTGCACAACAAAGGATAGCGTTACAGCTCTTCTAAAGGAGCCTCTTCAGGCGACAGTGTAGCACCGCCATTGTTCTTCTTCCAGCACTCTTCAATCCAAATCCCTAAAGCAGATTCCATCCAGACTACTGCCTTATCACGTCCACTTGCAACTCGTTTTGCACCCTGGTTAAAGTACACTGCGGCCGTAGATCTTATATGCTTTTCCTCCTTTTTAAATAAAAAGAATCGTGGACTCATTGATGCCGTAATGGTGTCCTGCAGCGGTGTAGCTGTTCCCTTCCTTCAACATATCCAAAACCTTTACCTTTTCTGCAATCATTTGCATCTTCTGTTGGCACTTGGACACGGCCCCTGCAGCAGTAGCAGTAGCACGTTAATGCTGAATGAGTGAGATGAGACTTCCTGGTTAATGCAGCACTCCGTCGCTGAGCCAATCAGCAGCACACAGGAACTTAACTGCATGCTCTGATTAGGTAGCTTCTCTGTCATCCGCCAACAGCATCCCTTGTATGAAATCAACTGAGCAAACCAACTGAGGAAACATGTACCAGAAGTCAAAAGACCCATTGTCCGCAGAAACTCGCGAAGCAGCGAAAAATCCGCGTTATATATTTAGATATGCTTACATATAAAATCCGAGATAGAGTGAAGCCGCGAAAGTCGAAGCGCGATACAGCGAGGGATTACTGTACTGACCTTTAAGGATTTTGACACTCTTGTTATCCTTCTGCTGTGAAACATTCTGACCTGTCATTGTTTACACACGTCTTAAACAAACTATTATCATACACTGATAATTTCTGTATTATCTATATCTATTATTTATTATATTACATATCTTACACATCAATATTGCTGCTACTTCTTTGTCTTGTCTTTGCACAATGTCTTGTCTTGTTTGTGTTTTAATTTTAAATTTAAATTTTTAATTCTATTTTTAATTTATTATTTGTACGGCATGTTGTTACACTGTGGACCCTGAGCTTCACAATTTCGTCTATCTGTATACTTGTATATGGTTGAGATGACAATAAAGTTCACTTTGACTTTGCCTTTGAAAAAATGTAAGGAATGGCCTTAATAAAAAATGTTGTGTCATCAGTTCACTTCAGTGTTTTTGTCACATGTACACAGGCCAATGAAATTTCTATCTGCACGTTTGATCAAAATAGAGCAGGCCACCACCATTGTTGTCTAGCGAACCCGAATCTTACTCCATTGGTTACAGTATGTATCATATCTATCCACCCATCTGTCCATTATCTAAACCCGCTTATAACATAACATAATAATAGATAGTTGTGAACAAAAAGGGTAAGTTTCCTTTTAAATACAGTTTTGTTAAATTAATGCCATACTTTGTTTCCCAATATCAAGACCATTAAACTCACTAAAAGGTTATTTTGTAGATTTTTTTGGGGAGTTGAAAGACAGGACCTGTGGCCGGGTGTGGGAATGACGGGTCTTCCAAACAGCCAAAGAAAGTTTGAATCGCCAATCAGGTCGTCCCTTTTATTGTCCATGGACAAATGGGAAGTAAAGAAAAAAGACGTAACACTTTTTGGTGTGCGTCCTGTATGCAGGGAATTACAAAGAAGGAGTCAAAATGCAGCTGTCCCTAGTGGAGCTCTGTCGGGTGGTTGCACTGGTCAGTTAATGACACCTCCTTACGGGACGCCCGGGACTTTATGGCGGTTGGACTGGAAGGGGAGGTGTTAATCGTTCATCTCTGGGTGGCTTCTCTCCACTGTGGGGAAAGAAGGAAAAGACAGGATTAGCAGTTGCGCTCTCTCTAATTTCGATGGGTTACTACATACCTTGATTGAGCCTGTGAGGAGGTCCACCGACACACATGTGTGACAGACCATTTTCTCCATAAGGGTTTGGAAAACCCACATACTCCTTTTGGACTTGTGTACTTCTCAGAAAAGGGTCCAGATGAAAATAAATAAGTATAAATAAATTCCACATGGATAAACATAAAGAGCAAAGCAAACTAAATGTTTGAAGTTTAATTGACAAGTTCAGTGAAGAACCTCTCTACCTATCAATCTCTGCCAATCGCCCTGGTGCAGGCTTTTGGCTGGTGACATTGTGTTGTATAGCACGAGGCAAGAGGAAGTGGAGTGGAACTTGGAAGAATGGAGAAGGGCTTTCCAAGATAGAGGATTGAAGATAAGTAGGAAGAAGACATGAGGCTTAATGACGAACAGGATTCAGAAGTTAGCCTGCAGGGGGAGCTACAGAAAAGAGTGAAAAAGTTGAAATATCTAGGATCAGTGGTAGCCCAAGATGGAGAATTAGATGCAGAGATAACTCATAGAGGTCATTGTGGATGGAGCAATTGGAAGAAGACATCAGGAGTACTGAGTGATCAAAGAAGTCAAACGTTAAAGGTAAGGTTTTAAAGACCATGGTAAGACCAGCAACGATGTATGGAGCTGAGACACGGGCAGTAAAGAGCTCAGGAGAAGAAGTTAGATGTGACAGAATTGAAAGCATTGAGATGGACGTGTGGAGTTACAAAAAAAGAAAGAATATAAATGAGACCATCAGAGTTACAACACAATGGGAGAGACATCTAAGGAAGTACTGGAAAGTAAGTTGAATTGGTATAGACATATGATGAGGAGAAATAATGAATATGTGGGCAAAAGAGTGATGGCAATGGAAGTACAGCAGAAGAGAAAGTGTGGAGGCCAAAGCAGAGGTGGCTACATAAAGAAAGGAAGGAAAAAGGGTCTTACTAAGGAGGAGGGGCAGGACCAATCTGAATGGAGAAGGTTGGTAAAACACATCGGCCCCACATAGACGTGCAAAAAGATAAAGAAGAAGAAGAAGAAGACACGATCCTCTCTAATGTTCTATTCACTTGCACCTGATTCTAATTTTCAGTAGTGATAAATGTAGAGGCTAATTTATTTTCTCTACGTGGGAAATTTGCACTCATGCTTATTTAAATTATACAATGGACTTCAAAATGCAAATATGGTTTGATGTTTGTTATATGTTTACATGGATATTAAATCCTTCATGTCCTCCTATGTTAAAAAAGGGAAGAAAAAACATTTCATAGGGTGTACTTACTTTTTCACATGACTGTCCCTGGCACTCCCGTACCACGTATAAAGGCTTCATAAACCAGGAGCAAGAAATAAAAAAGGCATTAAATATATTCAAGCACATTCTTAAACAAAATGTTTTAAGAGATTAGCTGGAAAATGTGCTTATACATGCTGATAAGAGAAACAAATAACAGCAATTTTGCGATTAACAAATATGAAGTCTTTACAAAAGTCAGGGGTGGCGTGCATTTTATTCCGATATAAAGTACAGGAAAATAAATGCGGTGTGCCGCTGAAGGAAGACTCCAGTGGACCTGTTATGGCAGCTATCTGACAAACAGACAGAGGCATCATCTTCAGTTTTCTGATTCGTCTTTATCTTATCTAGCTTTCCCATGATGACATTTTCTTGCTGCATCAGGCTTGTCGTTTCGGCGAGATCACAACGCAGAGCAGGAGATGAGTATCTCGATGTAGCCCTAATTTTAGACAAACAGCTCTTCATCGTGTAATTTATCCCTTTGAATTATAGCGCGGAGGGCTGTGTGCAATTTGCTTCAGCTTGCCTAATAGGACTTGTTTTCTCACCCGAGAGTAAACTTTGCAGCATTTTAATTTTCTTGCCCTGGATGATTTTTTCCCTGATATGGCAGACACATTTCGCTCCACTCATTTATTCCTTCCCTTTACAAGCAATGAATCCAGCAGCAATTTTCTCAGCTAATACAAGTAATTTGCTCACTGGAATTGAAGAATTCCTTATCTCATTGTATCCTGTTGCTATATTGCAGTGCGCAGTGTATCGGGCGGTGACCCTGCACATCTCATAAATTCTTTACAACTCCCATCTATTAAAGCTTATTACTTGTTTAGGGAGTTGGAATTGATTTACGAGATCCCGGGATAAGTGATGCATTCCACACTCACAAGGACAACAGTCTTCTTCCCCAAAATAATAAGGCTTGTTTATTCAAATGTGCCGTTAAGGCTTGTCTTTTGACGCATTGAATGTGTTTTTATTTCTTTGTTGAGTTTTATTAAAGCAAAGCGTGAATGATAAATAAGATTATGAAGAGTTCATGGGCTTTTTTAACCCCAGCTTCATTGTTTTTGTAGAATTTATTCGGCTGATTTTCCTCTTTAGGTTATGTTTATGAAGCACAATTCTCCATGCACTTACTTTCCATAACATTTGCTGCATAAAACAAAAGTCATAAAAAAATATTTTGCTAGTCTTTTAAAGTAGGGTTTCTTAAATTTTTTTTTTTCTTGTGACCTGATCTTACCCTTCTTAGTATCTTCAAGAACCATAATGATCATCAGAGGGGGTTCCCCTTGAAGAATCGCTGCCAATCTTCAGAGCAGAGTAATAACGGTTGCTTAAAAATCCCATGGTGAGCCACCATGACACACTTCACAAATGGCCCTTTTCCATATCACGTGACCTTACGTGACCCTAAGACAGCAACCCCAACCCATACCTTAAGAAACTCTCCTTTCAAGTAATGAGTAAATTGTTCAGTGGTAAACTTCACTGCAATGCCCTGTGTGCCTGCAGCCTTGGCACTGCCCACTTCCCAGGTCATGACTGTGGAAGGACCAGGACAAGGGAACAAGCAAGCAAGAGACTTGCAACGGTGTTAATTCAAATACTGAAAATATAAAGTGCCTTCCTAAATGTGCAAAGTAGTGCCATAAATAAATAGTTTAATAAAAGTGTGTTATAAAATCAGATCCATATTAATGGAAAGTTTAAAATACATCCTCTTTAATAAAATCCCTGTGTGCGTCCATGTGTCCGTGTGTGGGTGTCTTCTGGCGAAGTGTGCATGCGCGGTGCACGGTGCGATGCTTCAAAGGCCGCCTGACGCGTCACACAAGACAGAGAGGGCGGGACCTATAAAATATCGCGCGGTCGATCCAATCGGATTTCGGTAAATGAGGTAACACCTAAAACAAAAGGCATGAAAAATCCAATCGGGTACTGAGACGTGGAGACCAGCTTCCCCAAAGAGGTGGGATGAGTGTTTGTTGTTGTGCAAGTGTTCACTCTGAGGATGTCAGATTTGCGATTAACAAACTTGGCCCGGTAAAGTGTACAGTGTTTTCCTAAATATACGAATTTTCATGATATTACAATAGGATGACTTTTAAAAGTAGATTTATTTTCGCGCACATAAAATCCGTTGCTGGGGAGATATACATACAATAATCAGCTGCACGACAGCACAGATTAAAATACTTTCTGGAGAGACGTATTACTGTGAGAGAAAATTAAAGGCACCAAATACAATGAAGCATATTACAGCCACATACAAGCCAGTATTACTGTAACTGAATATAGACGGTCCTTTGCCATTTAATATAGACTGTTCCTACTAATGTTTATCCACTACTATTCTAGCGCCCATTATTGTAACAGGCGTAATGTCTAGTACTTCTATAATCATTAAAGTGCACATCAGATAGGTAAAACCACAAATGTTCCTTCCTTCTCACCATCGTTGTCGGGACCCATGGGCATCCCATGGACACAGCCCGCCACCTCTCTCCTTTCTGCCACCATAGCTGGTACCCACGGACCAAGAACTGCCACCTCTATCAGTCATTACAGCTTCTAAAGTGCCATGTCTTATCCCGGATGCTGCCACATCAGGACCCCATCCTTCCACCCGCCACTGGGGCTTCTCTCACCCTCTCACCAGCATCACACACCTCAGCCGCCAATAGCGCACATCGTTTTTCTGAACTCCTTCAGCTCTCTATCCTGCTCTTCTTAAACTAATCAACAGTATGATTAGACAGAATGCCTAGAGGGGGCTGGGTGGTCTCGTGGCCTTGGAACCCCTGCAGATATTGTTTTTTTCTCCAGCCGTCTGGAATTTTTAAAAATTTTTTCTGTCCTCCCTGGCCATCTGACCTTACTTTTATTCTATGTTAATTAGTGTTGCCTAATTTTATTTTTATATTTTGTCTTTTTTCTCTTTCTTCATCCTGTAAAGCACCATTTGTATGAAAATGTGCTATAGAAATAAATGTTGTTGTTGTTGTTATGATATTTCCCAATTTGTACTCCACCATTTACTTTTCCCAAAACCAGCAATTGCTTTCAGTTTCATTCTTTTTCCTAATTTTCTTTTTTCTACTCTTGAGCCTTCTTCTTGCACTGACCCTGTCCTCTTTTTTTATTCTGAGCCAGCATTCGGAAGGTGCCTTCCAATTGTGGTGGTGCCACCCAACAGTTGATTTTGTCTTTAGTAGCAGGCACTTTGTGCATGACAGATGACAATTAGTGAATGTTCATCCGGAAGTACAATGCATATTGTGACTGAGGTACAGACAATGGGAAACAAAAAAAAAAACATGTCGGGGTACCATCCGGGGTACCCTGTTTAATCGGCCAACTGAAATTGAACAGAAAAAAAAAACAGTGCCCTGGGCACAATTTAGGGTGGTTTGATTCAGCCTCGCAATACATCAAAAAGATCTGTCATTGTGAGCTCTGTCCATATTGATGGCTTGAGTTCAAATGAATGCCATCTTCATAGGGGATGAAAGGGGCAGGGCCAACTTTAAGTAATGTGGGCGGTGCTAGGAGTTGTGATTGATCTTCTTGTTGGAACTTCAATGTAACTAGAAGATAGAGTTAGTGCCACTGCCCCATCTTGTCCCAGAGTGGTATCACTTACTCCATCAGAGCCAGGAAGATGGTTCCCAGCCACACATGCGTGACAATATAATGTAGCAATGAGGAATAAGAAATGTGAGTGTTTTGGGCCTCAAAAAGAGATGAGAAGCTCATCTGTCTGATGTTTCATGTTTACAGGCCATGACAGAATGAAAAACAGAAAAGCGTTTGCAGCCAAAGTCGCCATATTTGTTAACCCTTCATACAGCAACGGCTCCATCAGGCAACACGTTATTACTCTCTCAGCAAAGGGGACGAGTACGGCTATGCTGGAAGGTCAGCACACAGTTGCTAAATTTGACACCGCCAGCAATTTTTAGTTGTTTAAACTGATATGGTCCCGTGACAAGATCAGCAATTGCAGTCAGTCAGCAAGACTTACGTATCCATGTAATATGACATCAGCTTTACTTTAACAACACTACTACAGCTTCATTTAAAGGATGGTGGTGGGATAATGGAGCCGGGCTTTGGGCAAGCTGAGGTGGCTGTGATGAAAGCTGTGTAAAGGGTGGCTGCACTGTCTCAGCTCTGATGAGAAGACCCCAACAGGTGAGTGAAGGAAACATGTGAGAAAGACACCCTGGATCTCATAGAAATTTATGGAAGAAAGTAAGAAAGCAAGCTGATTTAATTTTATCTCTTGGGTTACATTCTTAATTTTAACATCCTTTTGGATTCATTTAATGAATGGTTTTAACTCCTGCGAGCACTTGTTTCTATAGATTATTTATTTGAAGAGTGAATGGCACTGCACGTATGTTTTGGACACTGCTTTTTTGAATAAAACACACCTATGTTGTTGTTTGTGTCCTCATTGCAATAGTCCATCCTCAGCTCATGACTACCATTGTCCCAGGAAATGGCTATGGGCACCCAAGGCCTCACAGTACTATTTTTTTTTTCTCTAAATATTTTAATAAAGGATGGTGTAGTGGCATAGTGGATACCCTTGCTACCTCACAGATCCAGTATTTTACGTTTCAATCCTGTTCCCACATGTTGTCTGTGTGGAGTTTGCAAATTCTCACTGTGTCTGCATCAATTTTCCTCTGAGTATTCCAGTTTTCCCTCCACTTCCCTTAAGACATGCAGGTTAGGTTAAGTCTCCTTGAGTGTATTCACATGTGGTTGTGCGCCTAAAATGGATCCTGTGATGCACTGGTGCCCCGTCCGAGGCTTTTTCCTTCCTGGCACCCTATGCTGTGTGTGATGATGTGGGTTCTACTCCATGCTCCCATTCAGCTTCTGGGAGCACTGAACCCGACACCGTCAGTAATGTCACCGATGAGCTAGACAGTGAGGCACAACAAAGCAAGGGGATGGTGCAAAAAGTGCAAAGTGCTTTTATTTAAAATCAACAAACAACAACAAAGTGTCCAAATTAAAGTGCAGTGCATCAAAAATCTTTAAATAAATAATCCATTAAAACAGAGGTGAATCCGTGGAGGTTAAAATCCATTAGAAAAACATCTTAAAAAAACAATGAGGTTAAAACAACAGCTGGAAGCAGTCTCTTTAAAAACACAAAGCATGGTGCCTTCTTTTACTGGTGACTCCCCTGCTTCTCCAATCCAGGCTATGCACCAGGGGAGTCACCCTACCTGCAGCTGACCTTCTTCTGCTCGACTGGTCTGGTGGCCTCCCAATCCCTGGCTTTGTTCACCCCCTGCAAGACTGAGACTTGGCTTCCCCCAACGGCCAGGATGCTCACGCTGGGGATTCTACTCCAAATCTCCGACTCCCTCTGCCTTCGCTGCGGCGAGCCAACCTTCTCCTGGTCACTCCTGCTCCAAACAAGCGCTCAGCAGGAGCGACCACTACCGTTGGCCCTCGGGTGCCAGCCAAACACCCCACTCAGGCTCACCTCTCCCAGCTGCCTGCATACATCTGCAAGTCTTCTCACTCACTCACTCTCCTTCTCTCTCGCACACACCGGCTCCTTCACTTCCAGCTGCCTTCTTCCTTAACCTCTGTTTCTTTCTTTTTTCCCCTCTAGCCGCTTCATGCTTCTATTTATTATGGGGACGTGGATCAGATGTGGCAATTAGCAGCTCCCGGCCCCAATTTTGGATGCGGATGACTCCTCACCTGTGCACTTAAGTGAGGACCATCCGTAGCACGTATTATCTGGGAACCACTCCAACCACACTACCACACCTCCTCGCTAAGCCGCGAGTGCGGAGATTATTTATTTAAAAAGTAGCCCTGTTGACTTGAGCTGTGGACCTGCTACACCACAGATAGGTCGTGACTAAATGTGTACATTTGAGTGTTTCGTACTTCACCGTCTGTTCCGATGTGTGTGTGTGTGTGTGTTTGTGGGCCGACAGAATACGGCAAGGATTAAAGAACCTATTTACTATATAGGGAGTGTGTCACTGCAGAATAGCTGTAACGTAAGCATACTGGCTAACTGTGCAGGCAGCCCTTATTGAAGGAGCCAGTCACTCCATTTACTGTTTTTCATGTCTTTCCTATAATTGAACAGAAGAGATTGTGTAGCCATTAAAAGCCCTCACAGCTCCAGTATTTTATGTCTTAATCCCGTTCCCACATGTTGTCTGTGCGGAGTTTGCTAATTCTCCCTGTGTCTGCATTGATTTTCCTCTGAGTATTGCAGTTTTCCCCCCACTTCCCTTAAGACATGCAGGTTAGGTTAAGTCTCCTTGAGTGTATTCACATGTGGTTGTGCGTCTAAAATGGGTCCTGTGATGCACTGGTGCCCCGTCCGAGGCTTTCTCCTTCCTGGCACCCTATGAGTTCTACTCCATGCTCCCATTCAGCTTCTGGGAGCTCTGAACCCGACACCGTCGGTAATGTCACCGATGAGCTAGACAGTGAGGCACAACAAAGCAAGGGGATGGTACAAAAAGTGCAAAGTGCTATTTATTCTAGTCTATTTATTACGGGGACGTGGATCAGATGTGGCAATTAGCAGCTCCCGGCACCAATTACGGATGCGGATGACTCCTCACCTGTGCACTTAAGTGAGGACCATCCACAGCACGCATCACCTGGGAACCGCTCTTACCACACATACCATGCCCCCTCACTAAGCCACGAGTGCTGCGATTATTTATTTAAAAAGTAGCCCTGTTGAATTGAGCTGTGGGCTGGCAGAATAGATAGATAGATAGATAGATAGATAGATAGATAGATAGATAGATAGATAGATAGATAGATAGATAGATAGATAGATAGATAGATAGATAGATAGATAGATAGATAGATAGATAGATAGATAGATAGATAGATAGATAGATAGATAGATACTTTATTAATCCCAATGGGAAATTCACATTCTCCAGCAGCAGCATACTGATACAATAAATAATATTAAATTAAAGAAAGATAATAATGCAGGTGAAAAACAGACAATAACTTTGTATAATGTTAAATGTACATACGTGTAAATACGGCAAGGATAAAAGAACCTATTTACTGTATAAGGAGTGTGTCTCTGCAGAATAACCATAATGTAAGCATACTGGCTATAGCTGTGCAGGCAGCCCTTACTGAAGGAGCCAGTCACTCCATTTACTGTTTTTCATGTCTTTCCTATAATTGAACAGAAGAGATTGTGCAGCCATTAAAAGCCTACCCTCTCCCCACTTCCTTATGCTGCGTATGGGACAATATTTCACACAGGTAGCCAAGTTCTTATTCTTCGTGCAACAGAAGTAAAAGACATGCAGCACTTTTGTTGTCAATGCAAACTGTCATTTCTAAGTTTGTCTCTGATTCTAGGTTGTCATGTGCATGACTGCTGATGTCTAACCTAAAGTGCTCCTCCAGTGAGTAAATAACCCACCGATACCTATGTGCCATATTAACTCTAAATAACATCTGACAGCATCTGATGCATGTTTAACACGAAGGAGAGTAAAAAGGAAAAAAAATGCAATTATGGCATTGCGTTCATGCTTTAAGAGTTTGTACAGAATGAAGGTGAAGATAAAGACAAGATAGAGAACTTGTCAAATTAAATGAGATAAATTACAGTGACGCTCCAAAGAAAAAAGTTGTAAGGACAAAAAAAAACAAAATACGCAGACAAAGTGACTCCTTGGGGTCATCATTATTACCAGACAAAGCAAGAAACACTTGCAGGTGTGTTGGTAGTGAGTTGGGGAAATCAACTCTTCTGTCCCAAGAGTCCACACAGTCCTGCAGAATTGGGGCAAATGGGGAGGAGCCAATTATTGGGGGTTTATGCAATATTTATAAAGATTATTGCTGACTCTACTAACTCCTGTTTAGCACATATATGTATATAAGTACTTACTGTATGTTCAGCAGCATAATATAAAATGAACTGCGACAGCACATCCTTACGTCTGTGGATAGTGGGCTGTAATGTCAGACAGGTGCACAAAAGAAAGATGACAAAACAAACAGATAAATAACTTGCACACTTTCATGCTTCGATGTAACTTGCAACTTGTTTATATACTTTGAGAATTAAATAACATATTTAAGCAGACGATACTTCCATATTGTCACACATGTGCACATGCGAGGCAGTCTATGGGCTTCAATAAGGGTAAAACGCCGGGTCAGGGGTTGATGAAGAGCACTAACGTCTCGCCTCCCTCCTCTGCAGAACCACAGAAGAGAAGACTGACTACAGCCTAACCCATTTCCACTTCCCTCTCAAGACCACGCCCTCCTGCTGACCTCACTTCCGCCGGTGCCCTTTTGGACCCTCCTCTTCCTTTCCACCACCTATGAAAGCAGTCACTTGCCTTCCCCAGTCAGTTCCATTCAGGACTCAGTCTTTTGAGATAACTCTGCGGAGCTCGTAACTTCTGACAATACACGGGGTGGATCCTTGTTTCTGTTTTCTCTTTTACAATATTTGTGATATTTTGAGTAAACACTCTGTCTTCCCTGGGAATTAGTTTTCCTTGTTTTTTCCTTGTCAAGAACTTTTTCTTTAACTTTTGCTCTTGCCATTGCTCTGGAACAGTTGTTCTCGAAGGTCAGTCCTGTGGTTGCAGGATTTTCTAACCAGTTCTACTCTTAATTAAACTCCTGTCCTAAATTAGAAAGCTGATATCTCCTAGTTATAGTTATGTTTTGTGGCAATCCAAAAATTACAAAGCTGGGTTTGCTAAGTTTTAATTGATATTTAGGAAACATTAAATATATTACATTGGGATAACCTCATCAGTATGATAATTTCATTTTCCCTTTTCCAGGTGTTCTAGTTATTTCACCTGATATGTACGATTAACCTCATTAACGGATCTGCCACTGAAGTAACAGCAGCCTTTCCGCATTCCATGATGTTTGTCTCGTGTTACTCAACGTCTTGTTAATTGTCATGACAGTAAGATACAAAACAAGTGAGCAAAGTCCACAACAGAAAAGCTAAATTAATTAAAAAAATGAAACCTTTAAAGTGGTAGCAAAAATGCAAATACAGTGGAACCTCGGTTTGCGAGTAACTTGGTTTACGAGTGTTTTGCAAGACGAGCAAAAATTTTTAATAAATTTTCACTTGATAAACGAGCGAGGTCTTGCAGTACGAGTAGTTTGTCTGCTGAGTGTCATGTGATCACAACTGAGCTGATGGTTCTTCTCTCTCTCTCACTGTGGGATTGTGGGCAATCATCTCCTATTCTCCGTCTGAGTCGGCGTGCCTCACTCATATAGTCAACATCCGTACGAGCGTATAGTGTTTACTACAGTATTAGCATTGTGACTGTGTGCGCGCGCACAGTGTGTGTGTGCGTGTGCTCGCGCGAGCAGTGTGTGTGTGTGTGTGCACTTGCGCGAGCAGTGTGTGAGTGCGCTCGCGCGAGCAGTGTGTGTGTGTGTGCTCGCGCACGCGCATGTCTGCTGTGACGTGCGAGTCCCCGTCTTGCACCCTAAAACACGAAGCTGAGTCTCAGTACTTTAGCAAAACAAGCATTATTCAGCTTGAAACAGCAAAAGCGCCATTATTTATACCCAGACACAGCAGTCAGGTAGGGCCCTGCACATTTATAATGTTCCTTGTTCTTTGTATCACCCATTGACGGCAGGCACTTATAGCATGTCCGCGATCTTTTCGGATTCGCTTTTACGGAGAACTGCTACAGCGCTGGGAGACTGCGATTGCTTTGGGACGCTCTTCAGCGTGTCGTTCCATTGGGTGCAATCCCACAAGAGTTTAGAAACTCACTCACACCAGCCATGATTCTTTTTCAAAGGTAAAGTGCAAGTTAATTTGTTTTATGTATTTTTACTTTATATTTTGTGTTAATCATTTTTATATGAATAGTTTTGGGTTGTGGAACAAATCATCTGAGTTTCCATTATTTCTTATGGGGAAATTCACTTTGATATACGAGTGCTTTGGACTACGAGCACGTTTCCGGAACGAATTATGCTCGCAAACCGAGGTTCCACTGTATTTTAATATTACTCATAAATGTTAATCTGACACTACTATGATTTTCTAAATGCAAACCAAAAGAAGATGGACAAAAGATGGGCTAATTAAGCAAAGACATCAGTTGCAGGTAAAATGACACCCTGATTGTGAAACTGACTGGAATAAAAACGTCAAGGATAAAAGAACCTGCAGCCACCGGGGGACACTGCGAATAAACTTAAGAACCGCTGCTTTAGACCAAGTGACATAGGCTTGGGCATTTGCAAAAACTGGTGATGACAAATAAACAGCAAAAATATCTAACGCTGGCCAAGCGATGGACATGGAGGAAATGCCACACATGCCTGCATGACAAGATGTTGCTTGAAAATGCATGCAGCATTATGGCTATAAACAGACAGGCCTGGGTCAGTCTTAAAATCTGTTTTCTTTACAGGGGTTGTCCAATTTGGAGTTTCTTGTGTGTATTTAGTACGTTTTAAACACTCACTGCATTAATTTTTAAATGTTGTGTACAGAATTCATTTCCAAATGTTGGGAATATACACGTGAGATTGGAATTTGTCAAATTTGAGTCATCTCTCTATATATATAAAATCCAACATCTGTCTGTCTGTATGTCTGTCCGCTTTTCACGAGAGAACTACCATAAATGCTCACGTATAAATCAGGTCTGGAAACCCGAAAAAATCGATCATAAAATCAGAACCCCGACTTATACGCCGTTCAAAAATGTGGCACTTAATTTTTTTTTTACATCGTCTTGCCTCCTCCAATCTCACACCAGTTTCTCAGACGCATTGAATTTTGTTGCAGTAGCACAGTTACCAATTTCTTTCGCTGCTTCAACGATGCTTAATTTAGAACCAGCTTCATATTTTCTTCTGATCAAACGCTCCATCGTAGATAAGGGATGCTCTTACAGTAAAGGTATATGAGGGTGTGAGATACAAAAAACACAAAACAGTGTAAATGTCGCTTCGGAATAATTTGGGCATTACTGTGTGGTCACGTGGGCACAATACAATAAAAAGGCCGTGTGCTCCGTGGTTACTCTCTCAGGTGGGAGTTAGCATATCATAATCCCTTGTACCAATAGCGTAAGTTTTCCACATTCAGCTTATATGACCGACATTATAAAATACCAGAAATTATACTGTAAAATCAATTCTGACTTATCCGTGGGAGAACTTATCCGCGAGTATATACGGTACTTAACAGATTTAGATCGAGTTTTTTTCTATAATTTGCTTGAACATTCCAGTTGATTTTGAGACTCCTCTCTTCGCAGTAAGAATCATAGTTTGCTTGCAGGAGTGATTTATTTGTGCTAATCTGAGACAGAGGATGAGGGCCGAGGGAAGGGGGAAGCGTGACGTCAGGAGTAGGGAGCCGGGCCAGGCCCTCCTCACTCACGCGGCATCCTCTGTTCGAGTCGATCTACCTCTGGCCACGTTTTGGACTGTACCTTGCCTCTGCTTAGCTAGTAATACCTGTTTGTTTATTGACTTTTAAAGTTTGTCCTGTTTCACTACTCTGCGGGCGGAGCAGCAGGGGATGGCTAGTACATGCAGTAGATATAAAGATACTCAAACTGGTTTCTTCCAGTTCTATCCTATGTTTTAATTATAAAGGTTATTGCTGATTCTTCTGGCTCCCATTTAGTACATGCATACATGTATATTCAGTAGCATAGGAAAAATACTCAAATTCATTTAACCCCGTTCAGGTTTTTTGTAGGCCAAAGCAGGTAGGATCAAGGTACTAGAGTCAGTTTAAGCAGAGGCAGCCCTTATGCTCATGTCTTTGGGAGAAGAAATTGGCTGTCCACAGAAAAATCCAAGCAAGAACATGCAAACTCCACACAGACAGGGATTCGAATCCAGGAAGAAATATCTATGAGCCAGAAAGGCTGCTGTATTATGATAAGAAATTTGACAAACGAGATGAGACAACTCAGTCCATCATTTCTGTTTGTTTAGCTAGTAGCTAAGCTTTCTTAATATTTCATCCAGATTCTTCTTTAAGGTTTTCAAGGTTTCTGCTTCAACTCCTTGACTCGATAGTTTGTTCCAGAGTCCCAGAACTCTTTGTGTAAAGAAGTACTTCCTGTGCTTCAGTCTTAATTGCACATCCCCTTAATTTCCACTGATGTCCTTGAGTACCTGATTCAACCTTAAGATGAGAGGATGTTGCTGGATCTACTTTATCAATGCCATTGAGGATTTTAAATACCTGGATTAGCTCCCCATGTAGTCTCTTCTGCTCGAAACTAAACAGGTTTAATTCTCTGAGTCTGTCACAATAGGACATGTCCTGAATGTCCTGGGATGCACTTGGCTGATCTTCTCTGCACAGCTTCAAGTGCTGCTATGTCTTTTTGTACCATGGTGACCAGACTTGTACACAACACTCAGATGTGGTCTTACCAGTGCATCATATAGTTTGAGCATAAAATCCCTTGACTTAAATTCAACAGTTTATTGATATAATCTAACAATTTATTTGCCTTTTTAATTGCTTCTGTACATTGCTTATTTGATGAAAATGTTGTGTCAACATTAAAATTAATTAAATTCTTTTTTTTTTTGTTCTTTATTTCGCCTTATGCAATTTCTTGTATTAGGAATTTGTTAGTTTTCGCATACCCCTTGGGGTCAGAGCGCAGGGTCAGCCATGGTACAGTGCCCCTGGAGCAATTCCAGGTTAAGGGCTTTGCTCGAGGGCCCAGCAGAGTAGGATCTCTTTGGGCAGGGATTTGAACTGGCAACTTTCTGGATATCAGCACAGATCCTTAGCCTCAGAGCCACCACTCCGCTCCACAAGGCTGCTTATTGTAGGACATTGCCTCCCATCTTGTGTTTGTAATTGATGTTCCTTTGGCACTTTTCGTCACTCCATTTTAGAAATTCAATTGCATTTTCCAGGTGTTTGCCCAGTTTTGAAGCTTGTCCAGGCCTTTTTGAATTCATTTTGCTGCCTCCTCAGTGTCTGTCATCCCTCCAGTTTTAGTGTTATCTGTGAATTTCACAAGTTTACTAACTATTCCAGAATCAATGCTATTGATATAAACTAGAGAAAGTAACAATCCAAGGACAGACCCCTGAGGGTCACCATGGATGACCTCACTCCATGAAGAATATTCTCCTCTTAGCTGTACTCTTTCTCTCCTGCCACTTAACCATCTACAGATCCACTTGTGTACTTCTAATACCTATAGCTTTTAGTTTCAGTATATAATATACTAGCTATATGATATATCCATCCATCCATCTATCCATTTTCCAACCCGCTATATCCTAACACAGGGTCACGGGGGTCTGCTGGAGCCAATCCCAGCCAACACAGGGCACAAGGCAGGAACAAATCCCGGGCAGGGCGCCTGTCCACTGCTGTATATGATATATCCATCCATCCATCTATCCATTTTCCAACCCGCTGAATCTGAACACAGGGTCACGGGGGTCTGCTGGAGCCAATCCCAGCCAACATAGGGCACAAGGCAGGAACCAATCCCGGGCAGGGTGCCAACCCACTGCAGGACACCCACAAACACACCTACACACCAAGCACACACTAGGGCCAATTTAGAATCGCCAATCCACTTAACCTGCATGTCTTTGGACTGTGGGAGGAAACCGGAGCACCTGGAGTAAACCCATGCAGACACGGGGAGAACATGCAAACTCCACGCAGGGAGGACCCAGGAAGCAAAAACAGGCCTCCTTACTGCACCACCATGCCGCCCCTATATGATATATAATATACTATAATATACTAGCTGTGATACCTATCTAAGATGGGTTGAAATATAAGTAATCAACGTATACCTCAGTGTTAACATTTACAGTGCACCATCAATTAGAATAATGTACTTTGTTGTGCTTGTAGTAGTAAAATGCATTCATTTTGTCATTCCAACAGATGGTACATCACAAACATTAGTAGTCATAAATGTAAATAAATGGAGTTTCTGTGCAACATTTGGTGGAGATAAGTTCAATCGTTTAGGATTAGCATATTGGGCAGACACAAGACAGGAGCATCTGACTCTACCCGGGTTAGGGGCACCGACTAAGTAGTGGAACAAGACACAGTAATGGTTTTTCCTTGTACAAATGGGGGGTCAGTGCAAAATCTGAAGGTGAAAGGTTCAGTGGAGTAGATTTGAATACCAGAGAAACATATATTAGATATATAATTTATAATACTTTATATAAATTGCATTCTTCTTTTAAAGTAATTCAGACAAAATGTAATCAAAGAGGATTCGCTAAAAATAGGGCAATATTGTCCACTATGAAAACTGCCCAAGAGATGCCAGCTTCCCAGGCATATCTGTTCGTGGCTCCTCTTTTCAATCACACTGCCTACAGACACACTGATTCATGCTCGCTCACTTCTTTAATGACACATCTTGAAAGCGTGCAGTGCATGTTTCTTATGGTCATTAGCATAAATCTATTAAACACTTGGGATAAAAAAAAAAGCAGACGCTAAGTGCTGATTATCTCTCTGACTAAGTTTCTAACATATCTTGTCAAGTGATTAAGTGTATGCCATGCCCCGCAGAAATCTGAGTTGAAAAACTTTACCATCCTTCAGAAAGAACTTCACTTTAACATGAAGGAGGGGGCCCGACTTCGATATCCTGTGAAGTGAACTGGCTTGATCTGAAGGGCTTTGAATAAAACAGAACATAACATTCTCATATAACTCACTCAATCTGGTTCAGGATTTCATGTCAGCCTATCCTGGTAACATCAGACCCCTAGTCCCACACACTCACATTCACTCACTCATATCACACTCATACAGAGTCAACAGTCTACCTAGAACACACATTTTTGGGATATGGATGGAAGCATTTCTAAAAAATAAGCTTACGCATTTGATGTACCCTGTTTTAGTACCTTAGATAAAAATCGGGCTGATCAGAAAATGAGACACATGTGGCACCAGCTGGTTATCTTTCTGAACACTGCTTAAGGTAAAGAACTTCAGCCACATGGAGGGGGTCTCACAAAGCACAATATCCTACACCTACTAAACCTGATTCGGGGTTGTAGAGGTTGGGAGCTCATTCAAAGAAAATCAGGTGCAAGATGTGGACCAGTGAAGGATGGAGCCCATCACAATATCCATTCACACCCACACAAGGCTAATTTACCTAACGTGCATATCTTTAAAGGATGAGAACTTGAGTACCAGGAAGAAACCGCATGCAGACACAGAAAATGTGCAAACTCATATAGTGCCAATACTCCTACTACTACATGGTATTTGAACCCACGACTCTGGAACTGTGAGGCAACGACGTTAACTATTGTAATACCATACCACCCACCCATATTAAAATCGGTGTTTCCTTAGCTTGACGTTGGCACCCGCATATGGCTACTGAATTTTCTTCAACCAACTTATGAGTGATTTATGGAAATGATTACCAGTATTAGTTAAATGTGTTGACGTCCGTCTTTATTTTTGTACAGGCCGTGTTTTGCTTATTCTCTAAAATTTACACTCTACATTTAGTCCTCACTACTACAATTTAGTAGTAGTCTGTGTTTTCACCTTTCATCCACACTACCCTGGTGTTTTCACCCCCCAAAAAAACAGACTTTTGAAAATGCTCTCCAGAGCCATATACTTCCGAAAACATCGCCACAACATTGCATTGTGGATGCGTGAAAATGCCATTTTTTTTCAAAAGCACATACTCTAATTGTGCTTTGATTTGTTTGTGTTATTATATGGCCCCTCCTTGACTGGGTTGTGCTCGTTACAACATCTCATTCCTTGACTGGTCGCCCTTCACAGGAAAAAAAACATTGGAACATAGCGGATGTAGAAGATTTGCTTTCCATGGCGCTTGTTGTGTTGCTTACCTGTATGCATGTAAATTGTGTTTTGTACAGTTTGACTGCTGCATACATGTGCAAAAGGCAAGTCATTTACTGGTCACTACACTTATGTCATAAATGTCGTGTCCAGCAGTGTTACCATCATTTCAAGAATTTTTTTCACCAATGAGCGCATACCCAGTATAGGCAAATATATATATCTTGTGGGGGACAGCCCGGACACAGACAGGTAGACATTTTGTTATCACCACACACACGTTTATTATACATAATATACAAAGGTCAAGTGCACAATCCCAGTGCCTCAGCACCAATCACCCCTCAAGTCCTTGGCCACACGCACAATGCCTTCTCTCAGTCTCTGGTCCGCCTCCACTCCTCTCCACCAAGCTTCGTCCACTTCCATCCAACTCTTGCCCACGACTGGAGGGAGGCGACCCCTTATTCACCCCGGAAGGACTCCAGTTGCATCCTGAGGGGCTCCGTAGCCACACCCGTGTGTGGCGGAAGCTCTGACGGTACATCCGGAAGTCCTCCAGGTGTCCCCAATCCTCTTCCCCCCAGCACTTCCGGGTGTGGCGGAAGTACTGAGGTCCAGGGCTCCCAAGGCATCGGGGAGCCCCCTGGCGGTGACCACAGGCCCCTACAGGGTTGAGCTTCCAAGCTCTGTACCCGTGGTCCCCAAGGCAACCAGGGAGGATGCCCCCTCGTGTCCTGGAGGAGGCACAAGCCCTCTTCCGCTCCTCCTGGGCATCCCGGCCGGGCGACAAACCCAGCCGGGTGCCACAATCTCTATATTATAAAAAAAAATCATGCGACCAGACAAGAGTTTTTTGAACAGATTTTTTCAAAGCCCACGAGACTTTGGCCATGAGAATTTTTCAAGTCCCATCCTCCTTTCAACCATATTCCACCACGTCCATGGTACTCTCGCCTCTCATTCGTGTGAATGCTTTTGTCAGACACAGTCACTGCTCTCTCAGCTCTTATAAATGTTAACGTTTTCCTCACTTTAAGTTCCCAATTAAAGAAGACGTATTATGTCCAAATCTTTTTGAAGAATTTCATCACGAAGGGTTATCAACAGAAGAAATGAGTACATGTGCAATCCTAGCACCGAGAAACGATGAAGTCAAACAAATTAACAGCAAACATGTCGATCGGTTACACGGCAAATTGGCAGAATGCGTAATAATAGACTACGCTGAAACAGTTGGTGGTGATCGTGCAGAACATGAAAACATCAACTTACAATATCCCAAAGAATATCTACAACCACACGAATTACTGTAGAAAGAAGGATGTATCTAAGAAAGGTAATGTAGTAAATGTTCCGTGGAAGAAATTAGACAACAAAGGAGATCTTGATATGCCATTTGTCTTAAAACGTTAACAGTTTCTTGTTAGAATAGTTTTTGCAAAGACGATTAACAAATCTCAAAGCCAAACATTCGAAAAAGTTGTTATATTTATTAGAGAGAAAGAAATGAAATTCAATCACAGGCAGTTATACATTGCGCTGTCACAATAAAAGTCCAAACACAGAATCAAAATTCAATGCGATGTTGACGGAAATTTAATTCAAAAATTGTTTTTATGAAGTTTTACAGTAAAAGTGTAAGTTTAATACGTATTTGCGTGTTAATTTCAAAGCCAAACAGAACACAATTGTATTACTCAACGAATAACTCTAATGCAACATGAAACATAATTTACTTTCAAATTATTACGTTTTACTATTTTTAATATGGTTAATTACTCGCTGTAATGTAAAAGAGCTCGTTCTATTATGCATATGTAACAATTCCCATGAAAATAAAAATCTGCTTAAATTGTACATCCTCATCCCCATACGTGAGCAGCAGAACCACAAAGAGGGGGGTTGGTGAGCGAAGCGAGCGGGGGGGGGGGGGGGGGGGGGGGGCAAAGCACCCTAGTCATATTTAATTTCAAAGGTTTTAATGTTATACTTTGATAAATGACTTAAAGACATTAGTATGGACGGAGATTGCTCTTGTTTAAAAACACCATTTTATAAATGAAAACTTAGCAGCGTGGGATTACTCTTAGAAAAGACCTCTGTGTTTTACTCAAAGGAGCAATTAATTTCCTTGAGCTTACATGTTTAGATTTTTCTCTTCCTAATTTTTCATTATTAAAACAGACGCTTCATGATGTATGCTTGGGAACATAATGGAACTGAATTACAGTAATAGTATTTGTGCAGGGTAAATAGAGTCATTTCCACCAAAGCCTAGAGAATTAAAGAAATAAACCCCTTCCGTTTGTCTCATCCAAATAGCTGCAGTGCAAGTTTAATCAACTTATATTAGCCTTAAATCTTTCCCCGCATAGCCCCATTCTTGCCAAAGTGGCTGTAATAACGAATAGATGCTCCTCTATGTGCTGCAATCAATGTTTCTGGCTTGAATGCAATTAAAAAAAAATCCACACTATCTCCTCTCCATGACCTGTGTGAATGCAGCAGAACTATCAGCGGCCGCCAGTTACCTTTCTCCCCACAATGCATTTTACTTTCCTAGTTTTCTTTAATAAGTGCAAAAGCGATGCCCCACCTTTAACACACTGTGCCACAATACAAGCATTCCTCTTGGGAATTTAAAATCATTAGGTCTGGCTATAAGAAATGCAAACACTTTGAAATTACTTGGAAAAGGTAATATCAAGCCATGCAGACATTGAGCAGAATTGATTTATGCAGTCGTTTGACTGCAGATGGCTGCCCTCAAATACTTATTTAATTCTGCTTTTCAGATTATGAGAAATTTCCTCCTGCCTAGCTCATAGTCCAAAACCAGCCTGCTTTATAACATTTTCCTTTAGTGCTTTTTAAACACTCGGCAAGCTTCCCTTCACTGGCCGTCTTATTAGCAATGATGACAGCTCCACCAGCCAAAGCCAGTTGCTGCCCTTAAGGCAACATCCAGCAGTCCATTTAGGTTATGGCTGGCACTCAATGGCCACACACAAACACAGAACGCACTTGATATACAGAACTGAATCTGCCCTCTTGCTGTAGTGAAAGAAAAAGGACAAGTTTGTCTTTTTTATTTCTTTAATGCATTCTTCTTTTATTATTCATTTGAGTGAACTTGCTAATAATCAAGAGGTACTGACAGTTGTTAAACCAGTGATGATGATGATGATGACCTGAAAGCAGGAAATACAAATTATCACACAAGACAAACATTCTTCTTCTTTTGACTGCTCCTGTCAGGGATTGCCGCAGCGGATCATCTTTTTCCATATCTTCCTGTCCTCTGCCTCTTCCTCTGTTCCACCCATCATCTGTATGTCTTCTCTCACCACCTCCATAAACCTTCTCTTAGGCCTTCCACCTTTCCACAAACATTAAAGCGTATAAAATACAAGTTGAGTTAACTTGTAACGGCCGACCCCTTACCCAGCCCAGCTACACCTCCAAGACCTGTGGCCTGGATAAATTACTGAGATGAATCTTATACAATATACAATACAATACAGTTTATTTTTGTATAGCCCAAAATCACGCAAGAAGTGCCGCAATGGGTTTTAACAGGCCCTGCCTCTTGACAGCCCCCCAGCCTTGACTCTCTAAGAAGACAAGGAAAAACTCCCCAAAAAAAAACCTTGTAGGGAAAAATGGAAGAAACCTTGGGTAAGGCAGTTCAAACAGAGACCCCTTTCCAGGTAGGTTGGGCGTGCAGTGGGTGTCAAAAGAAGGGGGTCATAACAATACAATACACAGAACAGAACAAATCCTCAATACAGTATAAAATAAAACATTTTTTAGAAGTATGGAGCAGAATTTAACAGTAGATTATATCACATAATAAAATTTGGATATTTTTAGAGTCCTGAAGACCTCATCCATCAAGCGGCCTCCCCCATTTGGCCATTCCATGGCTGAAACAGCGCTGGGCCAGCCAATCCGATGAAAGGACCCCTCTTTCCCACGATTCCTGCGATCCTCCATCAGGGATGATTTTACCTTAGGCAGGCAAAACAACTTGGCAGGTGGGTCGTGGCACCAAGTGCCACATTTGAATACCGAGAAGAGAAACAGAACAGGTGAGGGTTAGTATCCAATTATAACTATCATGTTACTTATGTTTTAGTGCTAATGACTAACAACAGAGATGCAGTCTGTACAGTTAATCAGCAGCTCTAGTCAGGGTGTGCTAAACTGAAGTAGTGAGTCTTCAGCCGGGATTTAAAAGCTGAGACCGAAGGGGCATCTCTTATAGTAGCAGGCAGACCATTCCACAGTTTAGGGGCCCTGTAACTAAAAGCTCGGCCTCCCACTGTTATTTTATTAATCCTTGGAACCATAAGCAGACCGGCATCTTGAGATCTTAATGTGTGCTTTGGTTTGTAAGTCATGATAAGTTCAGACAAGTAAGCCGAACCTTGGCCATTTAATGCTTTATATGTTAAAAGGAGGATTTTGAAATCTGCCCTAAACTTAACCGTATATCAAGCCGTACCTCTAACAAATGAAATTTTACCCTCAATCGACAGTTTACACCAGCACGCAAAAACAGGTATGTCAAATAAGTGAATATATTAAATGAAAAACAAAGCACTACTGCACATTCCCAATGTAGAAAAAATATATATGTATATCCCTCCACCAAAGCAGCAATGTGACAAAACCATATATGTATATATAGATATACACAATAACAAACCCTCCCTTGCCCCTGTAACATATAACAAACAATACGAATAACAACAATGAATGAATACGGAATGAAAGATCGTGAACAAGAGTCCGAGTATATAACTGTCCTGAATGCGGATGACTGGTCAACAGATATGTGATGTGTTTGTATTTCCCGGAACAAATGGAACAACCTCACCGTGAATCCTCGGCGTGTGGTGGATGATGTAATCTGACCCCAGGGTCTCTGGCGATGAGGGAATTGAAGTAAGTCCGGTGGAATGAAAACAAACTGGATACAAAGCGCAGTGTGGAAAACAGCAGGTAAACTTGGTTCGTAGTTGTAAAGTGAAATCTCCGTCTTTCTCTTCTCCTTCCCCTCTCTGTTCCCTCCTGATTGTTTAAATAGTTGAGAGCCGGATGTAACTGATTGTGATTGAAAACAGGTGCTTTCCATCTTGGGGCTGCGGTCTCTTCCCATCATCTGTTCCCCCTGTATTTACGGGGATGACATTCACTGACGCACACATAAACAGCAAACGGGACGATGGAAACAAAACGCACTCAGCACAAACATTGACAACACTATTACTACTATGTAGCCCCGCTACAAACTACAGGGAGATCCACTCGAAAGAGGCCCCAAATATTCTGTAATAACTCTCGCTAAGACGAAGCAATCTGAATGAAACAACATGCAATGTGCTCCTCGGTTTATGGAACTACGAACAAGCCGGGATGCCCCTGCGTCAATGTAATGAGGTAGGCGTCGGACAGGCATCATGACGTTTAACTTCCATTTGCAACTTCTGGGTGCCTACCGCCTGTACCCCTTCACTCAGTCACTTGACTTCTCATCAGGATGGTGGTGTACAGTATTGAGCAGCGCGTCTTCATGGTGTGAACCTATTGGGACACCAGGATGATCGTGAGTTAACCCCAGGTTACTTCCAGCAAGATGGAGCAATGTGTCACACATCGGCAAGGAGCATGGAAGAAACTGAGTCCTTCTTTGGCAACAGGGTAATTTCAAAGGGGATTTGGCAATCATGGTTGCTGGATCTGACACCACCAGACTTCTTTCTTTGGGATCTGCTCAAATGAAAAGTCTATCAGAACAAGCCTCGCAACTGTGGAAGATTTGAAGGAAAACATCCAATGTGAAATTGCTGTTATTCCCCCTGAGACGCTTGCCAATACGTTCAGGAACATGGAGCGCCACGTCGAAATGTGTCTGGCGGAAAATGGAAACCACTTCCAGCATCACATGTAATGTAATCCATTACACATACATCAAGGTCTATAGCGTGTTTTTTTGGTTCAGGTTGCTTTATCCTAATGGGAGTTACAACAGAAAATTCGGGGCCTCTAAATCAAATTCTCAGTTAGAGGATCAGTACAAAATTTTTTCAAAACCTGGCAGGATCTGATCAATATTATTTTAGAATAAGAGAAATAACTATTACTGCATTTAATTCCCTTCTCCATCTCTTATTTACATATATATTTATTTCTCCCTTTCTTTTGCTTATTGTTGTCTTATTAAAAAGCCCTAAGCAATTCTCCTTTAGCTAAGCTCTCCATCTCAGGGATTAATTGATCTATTTGTATGGAATGATTACAATAAAAATTAATAAAGAAAAAAAAAAATGGGGCCTCTTTCGAGTGAATCTCCCTGTACTATATGTTATAACAACAAGGTTAAATGTTAAGGTTTTCATGAATGAGAATTAAACTGAGCATTAAAACGACAATCAAATAGCATAGACTGGAAAAAATCAAAAATTTTCTGACACTACATCATCAACAACAACAACAAAAATGCATTTCTTGTGTAGCCCAAAACCAAACAACGAGTGTCTCAATGGGCTTTAACAGGCCCTGCTATTTGACAAATCGCTAGCCTTGATTCTCTAAGAAGACAAGAAAAAAACTCCCAAGGAAGGAAAAAAAATCTTGGGAAGGGGAAAATCAGAGAGAGACCCCCTTCCAGGTCGGTTGGAGATGCAATGGGTGTCAAAAAAAAATGAGGTAAATACAACATACCAAACAGAACACAAGTAATCCTCTTCACAGACTTAGATTGTTAATCTGTCATGGCCACCTTACAAATACAACACAACAGAACACAATACTTTGTTCTTGAACAGTGAAACATACCAAGCGCATACACACAACTCTCATGAATTCATTATACTATACAGAATACAGAACTACCACATATAAGGAGACAAGTTTGTTAAAATACATGAAAAACAAATTAGAAACTAAATAACATAAATGAAAAACAACGCTAGACTGCAAATACTTCTCCAAACTTCTAATAATGCTGCTGGGATCGACTCCTGCCTCCTAAATTGGAATAAAAGACTTCAATAACACTGAACTATTAAGAGTTTGGTTCCTTAACAGTTTTAGGTTTATTATAGTGGATTTTGCTCAGCTAATAACAAAGATCATTTACTGTTTTATTGTAATCGACTCTTTGTGATTTCCTTTCATGTTCTAAATATACGTCTACAGTACAATAACTAACACTGGAACTTCTGTGGTGATCTCCATGTAGTTGCACCCCATGTACTGCAGATGGGACACCCCATGCTGACGAGTCTCATTACATTAAAAAGAACTGGCCACTCAGTAAGGGCAAAAAAAACCCACTGCACTTAAACCATTTGTCCACCCACACAAAGATATACTTTTGCCTCCTCTTCGTATAAAATTTGGATAAATGAAAAATTTTGTGAAAGCGATGAAAAAGGAAAGTGAAGTATTTTGATATTTGAGATTGATGTTTCCATGAAAGGGCAGCATTGTGGCACAGTGGTAGCGCTGTTGCCTCACAGTTTGGAGACCTGGGTTCACTTCCCGGGTTCTCCCTGCGTAGAGTTTGCATGTTCTCCCCGTGTCTGCGTGGGTTTCCTCTCACTATCCAAAGACATGCCGGTTAGGTGGATTAGCGATTCTAAATTGGCCCTAATGTGTGCTTGGTGTGGGTGTGTGTGCGTATGTGTGTGTGTCCTGCGGTGGGTTGGCACCCTGCCCGGGATTGGTTCCTGCCTTGTGCCCTGTGTTGGCTGGGATTGGCTCCAGCAGACCCCCGTGACCCTGTGTTCAGATTCAACGGGATGGAAAATGGATGGATGGAGATTGATGTTTCCATGAAAGGGCAGCATGGTGGCACAGAAATAGCACTGCTGCCTCGCAGTAAGAAGACCTGGGTTCGCTTCTCGGGTCCTCCCTGCATG
This sequence comes from Erpetoichthys calabaricus, assembly GCF_900747795.2. Lineage (NCBI taxonomy): Eukaryota > Metazoa > Chordata > Cladistia > Polypteriformes > Polypteridae > Erpetoichthys > Erpetoichthys calabaricus. Next base: position 69,044,871 of record NC_041411.2, on the reverse strand, counting down.
GAGTATGCATGTTCTCCCCGTGTCTGTGTGGGTTTCCTCTGGGTGCTCCAGTGGGTTTCCTCCCACAGTCCAAAGACATGCAGGTAAGGTGCATTGGCGATCCTATATTGTCCCTAGTGTGTGGTGGGTGTGTGTGTGCGTGTGCCTTGCCCTTCCCTGCCTTGGGATTTGTTCCTGCCTTGCGCTCAGTGTTGGCTGGGATTGGCTCCAGCAGACCCCCGTGGCCCTATGTTGGGATATAGTGGGTTGGATAATGACTGACTGACTGTTTCCATGAATAACTGATGCCAACTGTAAGCGAGGTTTACAATTCAGATAGATAGATAGATAGATAGATAGATAGATAGATAGATAGATAGATAGATAGATAGATAGATAGATAGATAGATAGATAGATAGATAGATAGATAGATAGATAGATAGAATTCTTTATTGTCATTATGCAAACACATAACAAAATTTTTTGTTGGTAGGACTCGGCTTCAAGGCAGAATACTTAAAATACACAATACACTATAAATAATAAAATAAACATAATAAGTACAAAAGACAGCAGCAATAAAACGTCATCAAGTCCAGACTTTTCTTGAGGTAGTACGCCTGCAGAGACCAGTGATCTGTGTGCATGGGTCTGCAGGGGAGGAATACGAGTGTGTGTGTGTTTGATTACGAAGGAAAGTGTGTGTGCATGTCTACAGGGGGGCAGGTTAGAGGTAGATGTATGTATGTGTGTATCAGCAGGGGCAGATGGACTTCACAGCTTTGGGGAAAAAGCTCCCTTTCCATCTACTGGTACGTGTTTTTATGTTTCTGTACCGCTTTCCCGAAGGCAGTGGTACAAACAGTCCATTTCCCGAATAGGTGAGATCCACAGCTATACATTTGGCCCTCTTCTGCACCCTTCCAGCATATACAGAGTGTGGAAGATGACCCAGACACAGACAGGCGGACACGTTGAAATTACCCAACACACGTTTATTTACACCATCCATTATTTACACCATCCATTATCTATACTAATAAAAGGCAAAGCCCTCACTGACTGACTTACTGACTGACTGACTCACTCACTCACTCACTCACTCACTCACTCACTCACTCACTCACTCACTCACTCATCACTACTTCTCCAACTTCCCGTGTAGGTAGAAGGCTGAAATTTGGCAGGCTCATTCCTTACAGCTTACTTACAAAAGTTAGGCAGGTTTCATTTCGAAATTCTACGCGTAATGGTCATAACTGGAACCTGTTTTTTGTCCATATACTCTAATGGAGGAGGCGGAGTCACGTATCGCGTCATCACGCCTCCTACGTAAACACGTGAACTGAAAACAAGGAAGAGATTTACAGCACAAGTCAAACGCGGGAACGAAGGTAAATGACGTTAATTGTTGAGTGTCTTTTAATACTGTGTACTTGTTGAGTGTCTTTTAATACTGTGTAAGCATACATATTAACACATGTGCAATTAAACGTGTGCATTTACGGGGTGATTTCTCAGGCTTAAAAGCTCGCCTTTTATTAAAAAGGTAAATGCAAACTGTTTTCATTCTGAAGGGCACAAACCACGTTAGATTTCAGCCGTTAAACGCACAAAAATGTCGGTACACCAGATAAATAAGCGCAACATATTATCAGTTGTATTGTATGCTTACAATACATATAGAAATGTGTTAATCGTTAACTAATATTATGGGATGGTGTTTTTCGACTCGCGCCTTGATTTAAACGATTGCATGTCTTGGTGGGTTTGCGTAGCTTATTGTCAATATCTTTACACCTCTTTTTAAGACTTAATTTAAAAAGGTTTTCTTTTCTTCTTAATTAAAATTTAAAAGCAATACTTCACCGCTGCGAAGCCCCTCTAGCGCTGACGTCCGAGGTTCGATTACCGTAAGCGAGTGCAGTGAGTGTGTACGCCTGATGAGCTAAGAATAAGGGGGAAAGACGTGTCGCGTACTCTTTGCATTATTTGACAGTAAACTATTTTCAACCATTCTATGATCTGCTTCTCACAACTGAAGGCACCGTGGCTGATGTTAGCTGACTTGCTGGCCAACCATATGCGTTACCTGATAGGTAACCACCCACTCACTTCACTCCCTTACGGGAATCGAACCTCGGACGTCAGCGCTAGAGGCGAAGCCCCTAAAATTGCGCCACAGCGTGTGGTTCGTTTATTTGACAGCATGTAGATCGGGGTAATTACATTCACGGCATTCGTAGTCTGATTCACAATCTGATTGTATGGGTGGTTACCTACCAGGTAACGCTTATGGTTAGCCAGCAAGTCAGCTCGAAGTGATCACTCGAGTGAAGGCAGCTTCACAAAAAAACAGATCCTTAACAAATTGTTATTGGTATATTTTCCCTCAATTTAAAAAGGTTTTCTTTTCTTCTTAATAAAAATTTAAAAGCAGTACTTCGCCGGTGTGAAGCGCAGGGATTTGAGCGACTGACGCATACAGACATATTAATGAGTGCAATTACTTCGGAAAGAAAGTACCCTGTAAACCTAAAGTTTAAATTAAGTTGATAGACCTACAAAAGGTTGCCATTGATTGGAGGCAAGATTGCTTTTCTCCTGTACAATTATACGTTGCATTCTCAAGAGTGTGCTTGCACGGCTTGGTCATATTACAACCAGAGTGCTGAACTGACAACGTGGTATACAAACAGAACTATAACAATTGCAATAAACGAACAAAAAAACAGCGGACAACCCGTGGATTAAATAAAAAGGCTGCTTCCGTTGGCGAAGCACTGAAAAAGGAAGACCTTATATGGTGTTCATTTATAAAACAGCGGAGAGGTTGTGTGACGACAGCTTCACAAAAAAACAGATCCTTAACAAATTGTTATTGGTATATTTTCCCCCAATTTAAAAAGGTTTTCTTTACTTCTTAATAAAAATATAAAAGCTGTACTTCGCCAGTGCGAAGCGCGTGGATTTGAGCGACTGACGCATACAGATATATTCATGAGTGCAAGTACTTCGGAAATAAAGCACCGTGTAAACCTAAAGTTTAAATTAAGTTCATAGACCTACAAAAGGTTGCCATTGATTTGAGGCAAGATTGCTTTTCTCCTGTACAGCTATACGTTGCATTCTTAACAGTAAGCTTGCACGGCTCGGTCATATTACAACCGGAGTGCTGAACTGACAACGTGGTATACAAACAGAACTATAACAATCGTAAAAAAAGCAAAACAAAAAAGCAAAGAACCCTTGGATTTAATAAAAAGGCTCCTTCCTTGGCGAAGCAAGGAAAAAGGAAGACCTTATATGGCGTTCGTTTATAAAACAGAGGAAAAGCTGTGTTAAGGCTGCTTCACAAAAAAACAGATCCTTAACAAATTGTTATTGGTATATTTTCCCTCAATTTAAAAAGGTTTTCTTCTTAATAAAAATTTAAAAGCAGTACTTCGCGGGGATTTAGATATAGATATATATATATAGATAGATATAGATATATATATATAGATAGATAGATATAGATATATAGATATATATATATATATATATAGATGTATATAGAGAAATAGATATATAGAGATATAGATATATAGATATACATATATAGATATAGATAAAGATATATATAGATATATATATATATATATGTATGTCTATATATATATATATATGTAAGTATGTATGTATGTCTATATATATATATGTGTAAGCTTATAAGTACTGCCTTACTTCTCTTTAAGAAAGGAAGATGTAATGATACTTGATTTAAACGATTCCATGTCTTGGTGGATTTGCGTAGCTTATTGTCAATATCTTTACACCTGTTTTTAAGACTTATTGATTGAAACGGGCTTTCACGAAAAAAGTTAGGAAAGGACTTCCCACGATCCCCTGTGCTGTATTCAGCACCCATGCCAAGTCCTTCCTGTCCTGGGCTGTGCAGCTGCCGTACCACACTGTCATACTGTGACAACTAATGCTTTCAATAGTGGATCTGTAGAAGTTTGTGAGCAGCCGAGAGGAGAATCCAGGACGTCTCATCTTTCTGAGGAAGAAGAGTCTTTGTTGGGCCTTCTTTACACATCATCAGTGAATCGCGGTTTGAAGATCTGCTAGCGGGGTCTGAGGAAATTACGTGGAAGGTATTTGAGAACGATGTTGAGAATTTTCATGGCAACTACTGAGCACCAGACTACATCAAGTATGCAAGCCATGAAGTGCAATATGTTGCTAAAAATTAATTTTCAGCGTTCACACTTGGACTACTTTGCTGCTAATCTTGGTGCAGTCAGCATTAAACGTGGTGAAAAATTTCACCAGGACATTGCAATGATTGAAAAGCACTAACCGGGCAAGTGAAATCCTTCAGTGGTGGGCAACTATTGTTGGGCACGGAAATGAGAAGCATCAGACATGGAGGACAAATAAAAATCAGCAGCAAAATATTTTGAGTTAATTTGAACTAGATAGATAGAGAGATAGATAGATAGATAGATAGATAGATAGATAGATAGATAGATAGATAGATAGATAGATAGATAGATAGATAGATAGATACTTTATTAATCCCAAGGGGAAATTCACAACTAATGCAATATGTCAGCATAATTAAGAGATTAAACACACTAAATTCAAAAAAAGTTAGTTACATGTTTCTCCCAATTCCTTTGTGATCCACTCAAATTGAAATTATAAGTGTTCTGCGTGAAGCTTTCTATCATGACCACCAAGAAGGTTTTCAGGAAGGAAAAAATTTTTAAAAATTTGTTTTGCAGTGTTAAGGATGAATGGATGATAAATAAATATTGTCAATTGTAACAATGTTAACAATGTTAAAAGTACCTGTGTTGGTAGATTTACATTACATTTATAGCCTGCGGTGATAGCGTTACTTTTTAATTCTAAATTCCCTGCTTAAGTTCAGAAGCAGGAAAGAAACCAAGGCACAGGGCTACTAATCGAATTAAGCTACAAGCAAGCATTAGCTTCTGCTGTATGTCTTAAGTGAATTACCAGATAAGACATTGTTTATTTTCTAAATGAATGTTTCCCAGTACAAAGTAACAGAGAAGTGAGCTTAATGTGCCCTAATTCTAAGCTCAGCCAGCTACTGACAATGCGGCCTTTCAATGCCATTGCACTTTGTTTTAAGGCCTAAACTACCTTTGGGATCATTCAGTTTAGGAGTACCAGATCAGAGCGCCCTCTAGCAGCTTCTGGTGTCACAGCACATAGCAGAATAGTGCAGACCATGTCCACGTTTTTTCATATAAAAGCAAACTGACAACAAACCTTTTGCACAAATTACTTCAATTAAGGAAAGAATGTCTAGTGGTGCCAGGGCCTCTGCTCTTATTATGTTCTGATGTCAGTTGTGTATTTCATTTTGGCTTAATGCTTTTTGTCTTATTGGATGAGACCTTAGCTCTATATTATTTACTTATTGATTGATTGATTAGCTGTATTATCTATCCTGTGATTCTTGTATCCATTTTTTATGTCTTTAAATGTCCATTTTAATATTCCCCATGGGATTTAATAAAGTTTTTCTTATCTAAAGTAATTCTTCCTGATCAAACTGGACAAAGCAAGTTTCCACTTTGGTCACTATACCTCTCCAATGCCGTCCTTTTATGTGACCTTTAGCCTTAGCATCCCCTTGCCGACCCTCGATATCTCAAGTATTTTATTGCTTCATATATCTTCTTAGCTTTACATTACAGTTGCCTCGGGTTATTATAAAAGCAGCAAGATTATCCTTGTACCTCATCCTAACGTTTGTATTTTATTTCCTAACAATCCAGTTCATGAATATTCTTGTCAGCATCAAGGAAAACAAATCCCTTGATAAAGAGCACAGCAAAGTTCACCCGTTTTGTAATTAATATCATATTATATGTTATATTAAGTCCTCCCCGACTCAAGAGACTATTACTTAATACTGCTATCAGCTGTTATCAGCTGAAGTCTTATTTCATATAAATCAAATCTGCTGGAATTGACATTTCAATTTTAGTGACACCCTGCTCTCTACTGGAGACACGTATTCCTAATGAAAGGCATTGCCTATTAAAATATGCATGATGTGGTTTATTAAATTCCTAAGGCCACAATTGCTCAACATGTTAACATGTTAGCTATGTTACTAAATAAAAGAAAGAATGATTTTTTAAAACAAATGTAATGTATTAATTAAAATCAATGGACCAACATTTTCGTTTGTAAATTCTAAGAGGAGCCGTTGACATCTGAAATGCAGCATTCCCATTTGGTACCTCCAAGCATGGCTATAAATCTGACTGGTTTAATATCTGTTAACATCTGAATGATGAATTGTGCCAACTTGATTTAAAATGATTGAACTCTTGTTCAAATATAATTTTGTCACCGCTTCTCCGAAAACGAGAGTTACCCAAAGGAATTTTGATGTGGTATGGTGTTGTAACTGCATTTTCCCTTATTTAAAAAGAAATGATATCAAGTGGAACATTGGGACAGTGACCCTGAAGTGGATTACGTGAGTGTGATAATGGATGAATGAAATGATATGAAACGTTGGACTTGAAAAATGATCTTCAGTTGTGTGCAAAGCTGCATAGATAGTCCTGAGTTATCATAAACCCTAATATGGAAAAAGCAGGATCAGTAAGGGAGTGGATGAGTTAAAGCAGAGGAGGTAGACTCGGTTACTGAAGGACTGCAGGATTCTTTCCGAGAAGTCACATAATTGTACTCATAGGGCAGAACCGTAATTTAACTTTTTTTGCACTTCAATAGCTGTTTTCTGAAGGTGATACCTATTATAAACAACTGGAAAAAACAAAAAACAAAAAAGCTTGTTTTTTAATGGAAGAAATTTCAAATAAAATTAAATTAATAAATACGCAAAGGTACTGCGAAATGCAACAATAAATAAAGAAAAAGGGCATGAAATGTGAGCATAAATAAATACGTGTCATGGAATTTTTTTTTTTGTTTTTGCTTATTTCATTTGTTTAATTTTTAACCTAATTCTATTTTTTTATTAATTTTTAATTTAGTTCATTTTCCTCCAACCAGAAAACTATCCGTTTCTCTCATTAATGCTGAGAGGGCGGGCTCTAGCAAGTGCTGTTATTTGATTGGTGAATCATCCACAGAGTGTAATCCTGTGCACACAGCGGGATGACTCAGAGTGCAAGAAAAGGTTGCCCAGAATTACTCTGCAAAGTGGCTGCTTTAATTCAATAACCTTCAAATTCATCATTCGAAGCCTGCGTCTGAAGTATCTGCCGTAAATGTGACATTTGATGGTGAATTGTCCAACAACAACAACATTTATTTACAGTATATAGTACATTTTCATACAAATAATGTAGCTCAAAGGGCTTTACATGATGAAGAAAGAGAAAAAAGACAAAGTAAGAATTAAAATAAGAGAACACTAATTAACATAGAATAAAAGTAAGGTCCGATGGCCAGGTAGGACAGAAAAAACAAAAAAAAAAAACTCCAGACGGCTGGAGAAAAAATAAAATCTGCATGGGTTCCAGGCCTTGACACCACCCAGCCCCATCTAGGCATTCTACCTAACATAAATGATCAGTCCTCATTGTATTCAGGGTTCTCATGGAAGGACTTGATGATGGACTTCTGGCCTTTAATCCATCAATGTAGTGACATCACGGTGCTTTGATTAGGTGGTGGTGGCGCAGTTCGCCATCACAGAAAACCGGAAAAAGAACAGAAGAAAGAGTAAGTGTTAGTACGGATTTTAGAGCCACCATGAATAGTAATGATAATTAATTGAATTTGCAGAGCATCAGGATTAAATTAAAATGAAGTTATGAGAAAGCCATGTTAAAGTAATGTGTTTTCAGCAGTTTTTTAAAGAGCTCCACCGTATCAGCCTGGCGAATTCCTATTGGCAAACTACTCCAGATTTTAGGTGCATAACAGCAGAAGGCCGCCTCACCACTTCTTTTAAGTTTAGCTCTTGGAATTCTAAGCAGACCCTCATTTGAAGATCTAAGATTACGATTTGGAGTGTAAGGTGTAAGACATTCTGAAATATAAGATGGAGCGAGATTATTTAAGGCTTTGTAAACCATAAGCAGTATTTTAAAGTCAATTCTGAATGACACAGGTAACCAGTGTAGTTCACCAGTTCACCAATTAAAACACAGCACTCACTAGAGCTCACCCTGTCTGCTTTGACCAGTGAAAGTTACAGTTTTAAATTCAAGCCAGATTTCATGTTACGTTTGGTAGAATGTTACAGAAAAAATTAAATAAAACTTATTTTGATACGCATTTATTTATTTACACTCGCATTTCATGCTCTTGTTCTTTATTTATTGTGACACCGTACTTTCATTTATTTATTTGATTTTGTAAGTTATTCAAATGCGAAATGAAACACAGATTGAATTTAAAACTGTCACTTTCACTTGTCCAAGCTGAGAGGGCGGGGTCTTTCAAATACAGCTTTTTGATTGGTGAATCATCTGCAGAGTGGATGTACGTGCTTTACTTGACTTGGGAATCCTGTTGAAGTGAATGTGATTGCTAACCACCTTTTCCTTGCAGAAGAGAGAATGAATCCTGGGATGAACTGTAACATCACCTCTGGTACGCTCCTGAAGGACCGGACCCTCCTGCACTAGGGGCTAATAAAAGAACTTCAACAGACACAGTCACCTTCCATTCTGGTCCACAGTCACGTAGAGAGAAGAGCTCCATGATGGTTAAGCCTTTAAACAAGTAGCTTACAAAGGAGCGAAGACATTCTACCTTTCTGATTAATTTGTCTACTATTTTCAGTTTCATTATTAAGCAGGGTACCAGGCTGGTCCTCAAATTTTACCGTATTCTATTTTGTTAACAGAATTAGAAGACATAATAAAGCAAACTAAATATGCTGGATGGAGTTCAGTCGTACATCAGTTAGAGCTACAACATTTTACATAAAGTTATCATGCAAAAATGGCAGAACCGATTTTCACAAAATTTTCATGGGCTTGCTATTCTAAATGGCCTCTCCATACCGTACAGCCCATCATCCTATTTCTCTTCTAAATGGTCTTTCCATAATGTACAGCCCAACGTCTCATTGTTCTACTTAATGGTCTCTCCATAATACCTAGTTTCTGATAAGCTGGTCATATTCTACCAGGCATGTGGCTAAAACATGCAAAGTGAAACCACAAGGATGCCACTTCAACCCGTCAACTGGCCTGTCCACCTTCTACTCATTCCTGTTCGTTTTTACCACAAACCTCCCTTGAAGAACCAAGTCCCAAAATCTCAATAAATTGTGCTGTTCTTCTCTCATTTCCCTTAAACATTTGTCCTAAATCAGTGCAGGACCTCTTGAGGATGGCTGTTAGGAATTATTAAGTGCAATGTGTCTTACATTTTCATTTACATTTATCCTCTTAACAGATAGTTTTATCCAAAGCAACTTACAGAAGAGCTCAACATAGTTGAGTAAACATCAGTCTTGGCGCTGTTTTGGAATGAGTGTGTCAGGACAAGGTTCTAATATTGATCATCACAAGCACAAAACAGAATACAAACTAGTTACACCTCTTAAGTTACAAGAACCTATCGAAGCCAACATCATTTAGACAGAAATTCACAGAACAAGAGAGTCTTCAAATACTTCTTAAACACAATGAGGGAGTCAGCAGTTTCGGGTGGAGATGGGCGGCTCATTCCACCGGCTAGGGGCTTCACGTAGAAAGAGTCTGGATAAGGAGGTCATGCTACTCTGATATGGCATCACCAGCTGCTGTTCTTCAGCAGACCTGGGGGGTATTTTCCGTACGTCGCTTAAATCATCCGAGATCAGATGTCTCATCTTGGATGAGTTAATGCCGGTGAAACTCATCCAGATAAGTCGGTTTTTCAAACGCAGCCGTGTATTAGATTAGTCGAGCTGGATCTAATCATATGAGATGAATGCGCGCACCCGTGCTGATTGAAAAGCCCATATATATTGAGTCTAGAAAACTTGATCAGCAAGTCTTTGATAGGCTGTAACAAAATGACGAAAGAACGGGCGCATTTTTTTTTCACACACGCGGCGCAAGACCTTTTATTCGAAGGACATGAAGAATGTCAAGATTTAATATGCACAAGGGGTAACACTGCAAAAGCAGCCCAGATCAGAAAAGACGGCTGGCAAAAAGTGGCCGACAAATTAAACGCTAAGTAGTGTGCATTGTACTTACTGAATGCAGCATTTCATTTCCTATGTGTCAGATTAATTATTATTTAATATGTCATAATTCCAGATCAAACATGAGCACAAGGAGAACATGGGAACAGGTTAAAGTGAAGTACAAGAATATACTTCAAACTGGTAAATATTGGTATATAACTATTTAAAGAATTGTTGACATAAAGAATCATATATAATATAAAAAACATTAATTTTAAAGCTAATAAAAAGGCAGACAAGCAAAAAACAGGTGGAGGTCCACGTGGTCCAGACCTAACCCCTGCAGAAGAGTTGGCTCTCCAGCAAAATGCCCATCGCCCTGTTTCTGAGGGCATTCCAGGGGGAAGCTCCTCCTCAGAACCAGTGGTAGGATTCAGTGGTCACTTCATTTCAGGTAAAGGATGGTCATTGCATATTTGTCCTCCATGTGTGCCATAGGTGTGTTCCATGTAGCCCTCTTTTTTGTTGGGTCAGTTGCAGGGAATGTCATATCTCTAGAACCTGTGTCTGACCAACGAGATATTGACAAAGGTCAAATATTTGATGAAGACACTGTGTTTGATTATTCATCAGGAGGAGAGGTACATTTTCCAAATAATGTTTGATCAAACTCCACTCTGATCAGTCCCATGTGCCCCAATCACATTTGGAAATCCTGGTAATGAGAATGTTAGGCTGATTGAGATTCTTCATGGTACTGTGGGTGTTTTAGCCTGTGTATTACCTACCTGCAATGGCATGAAACGCCTCTTTTATTGTCTGCACACGCAGGTGTCCAGGAAACACTATGAAAACCCGAAGGAAATATTTCAGAGTCAAAAAGACTTTACGAATTGCCTGGCAAACTGCACTTTTAGTTAGATTTTCCGCATCGCCTACAGTATATAAAAAAAGTTCCGCTTGTAAAAAACCTCAAAGCAATGCATACTGTCTGTGTGGCTCTCAGAGCCCAACTTCGCCGAGTTTGACTTCGAATATAAGGTGCTAATAATCTTTGAGGTACAATATTCCCCCTCGGCTAAAGCGGTATCTTTCGAAAAGAATTTCCTCCGGGAGCAATGAAGGATCTTGCCGATCGCGCAAACCCCTCTCTGTATGAAAATCTCTTCGTATAATTTGTGCACCGATATCAATTGGTTGCTCATTCGTGAACAGCGAAGCCATGACTGGATGACTTCCACGCACCGTCACTGATCACGTGTGTAAACTAATCCTTGTTTACGCAGAACAAACCTGCTCCGAGCAGGTTTGCGGATTAGGATGTGTTGCTATGATAACACTGCCAGCAAGAGTTTCAAAAAACCGACAGATCCAGGATCAGGCCAAATCGTCAACAATTACATCCGGCTAAGCGAGTAATCCACATACGAAAAATACCCCCCTGAGTGTCCAAGAAGGAGCTTAGGACAACACAGATGAAACATAGGACCAGCTAACAGTCCATCAAAATGTGAAATGGTCTCTACAAGGTTTTTTCCTCACCTCCATGAACTCACACTGTGACCTTTGCTGCTCTCCAACTGTAAATAATTGAAGTCCCTGGAATTGCAGAAACCTGCCTCCTCCTCACAAAGCATTTCACATATGAAAAATAAACATATAAAGCATATGCGTGTGCTATTAAAGAGTAGGATTTACCGTTTTAGAATTTTACCATTTACATACACAGGGAAAGTACTCTATATTCAGGTAGCTCAGCGTGTTCTGCGTATATTCAAATGGAAAGCATTATGACTGCCTGAGCAGAAATTTTGCCTTTGATGTAATATTTGTAAACCATGGAAGAGCTCAGTAATCTTAAAAGCAGAGGGATTTCAAGAAAATTAATTACTGCCTTCACTTTTGATCAGGTCAGCAAAAAATAAAGAAAAAAAATCCTATGAAATGATCTGAAGAGATAACAGAGATTGAATCATTACACACGATTTCACAAGTCGATTAGGCTCAGTATTTGTAGCTTAGGGAAATTTCTGGAGTAGAAAAGGAGTACAATTAAGAGCACAGAGTGAAAATAATGAGGTTGATGATTTCTAGGGAAAGAAAGAATACAAAGTTTCCATGATCACAAAGCCTCTTGCCACAGTTGATCACCGATTGTCAAAGCACACAATCAAGAAGTCCCTGAATAAGAGTTCAGCATCCAAAAATGTTGAATACTACAGTATGGCACTGTAAATTTGTGATGAGGTAGAAACTGTCACTGAATTGATGCAACGCTGCTTACAAAAATACAGCAAACCTAAGAAACTTTAAAAAATGAAGCACATCATTACTACTTAAAATGTAGCCATTTGAAATATTGTTTTCATGCTGAGAAAAATCATCACCCAAACTTTTGCATTTAATCTTCAAAACTAATGGTTAGAGTGAACAATGTTAAAAAAAATAAAGTTTTCATAGAAAAATCAAAACAAAATGTTGTGTTGATAAAATGAAACATATCTAAAATTTCAAGGCTGCTGCACAACAAGCAAGCGCTGGTCCATCTGACAAAGGTCTTCCCCAGCCTGCCTACAGCTGCTCTCACCATGAGCAGTCTGACCACCCAACTCCACAGACAGACTTTGAGCCTGGCCAGGCCCCAGAAAAGTCCAAATTATTTTAAATGGCCCATTTTTTTGTTCTTTTTGGTAAACTGACACACTGTATTAATCCCAGAGGGGAAATTGTCTTTTCACATGACCTTTGGGGGTCAAACCACAGGGTCAGCCATTGTACAGCAGTCTTCTTCTGCTTCTTCTTCTTTCGGCTGCTCCTGTTAGGGGTTGCCACAGTAGATCATCTTCTTCCATATCTTTCTGTCCTCTGCATCTTGCTCTGTCACACCCATCACCCGCATGTCTTCTCTCGCCACATCCATAAACCTCCTCTTGGGCCTTCCTCTTCTCTTCTTACCTGGCAGCTCTGTCCTTAACATCCTTCTCCCAATATACCCAGCATCTCTCCTCTGCACATGTTCAAACCAACACAATCTCGCCTCTCTGACTTTGTCTCCCAACCGTCCAACTTGAGCTGACCCTCTAATGTCCTCATTTCTAATCCTGTCCATCCTTGTCACACCCAATGCAAATCTTAGCATCTTTAACTCTGCCACCTCCAGCGTTGTCTCCTGTGCCACCAGCCCATATAACATAGCTGGTCTCACTACCGTCCTGTAGACCTTCTCTTTCACTCTTGCCGATACCTGTCTGTCACAGATTACTCCTGACACTCTTCTCCATCCATTCCACCCTGCCTGCACTCTCTTGTTCACTTCTCTTCCACAATCCCCATTACTCTGTACTGTTGATCCTAAGTATTTAAACCATCCATCCACCTTTGCCAACTCTACTCCCTGCTTCCTCACCATTCCACTGAACTTCCTCTCATTTTCACACATGTATTCTGTCTTGTTCCTACTGACCTTCGTTCCTCTCCTCTCCAGAACATATCTCCACCTCTCCAGGGTCTCCTCAACCTGCTCCCTACTATCACTACATTGTACTGCATTTTTCCATTGTACAGCAGTCCTGGAGAAAATTGCAAGCTAAGGGCTTTCCTCAAGAGCCCAACAGAGTAGGATCCCTTATGGCAATAATGGGATTTGAACTGGCAACCTTTCAGATACCAGCGGAGATCCTTAGCCTCAGAGCCACCACTCTAAGGAAAGCTGTAAAAAAATGTATTTGGCTTAAGAAGCAAGTTAATGAAGAATCACTATAAAAAAACAAAAAATTGCAAAAGGTAAAATAAGAGAAAAGGACTTGCCTTAAAAGGAAATCCAAGATGGACAATTCCAAATACAAAATCTTAAGCTGAAACCACAACACAGAAGTAAAAACCCAGAATCTGAAAATTTCAATTCTTGCAAAAGGACAAAACTCCCCAAACATCAATGAACCACTTAAGGATTTGCTTCCTCCTTCAGAATATAAACACTGAGGGTGGTCCTTCAGCAGTGACATCAGGGTGGCCCCACCCATAAATCACAAGGAACATAAGAAAACACAGAAGCACAAACTATAGATATTGAGGGCGGTCCTTCAGCAGTGACATCAGGATGGCCCCACCCACAAAGCACAAGGAACATAAGAGAACGTAGAAACACAAACTATAGATATTGAGGGCGGTCCTTCAGCAGTGACATCAGGATGGCCCCACCCACAAAGCACAAGGAACATAAGAGAACATAGAAACACAAACTATAGATATTGAGGGCGGTCCTTCAGCAGTGACATCAGGATGGCCCCACCCACAAAGCACAAGGAACATAAGAGAACATAGAAACACAAACTATAGATATTGAGGGCGGTCCTTCAGCAGTGACATCAGGATGGCCCCAGCCACAAAGCACAGGGAACATAAGAGAACGTAGAAACACAAATTATAGATATTGAGGGCAGTCCTTCAGCACTGACATCAGGATGGCCCCACCCACAAAGCACAAGGAACATAAGAGAACATAGAAACACAAACTATAGATATTGAGGGCGGTCCTTCAGCAGTGACATCAGGATGGCCCCACCCACAAAGCACAAGGAACATAAGAGAACGTAGAAACACAAATTATAGATATTGAGGGCAGTCCTTCAGCAGTGACATCAGGATGGCCCCACCCACAAAGCACAAGGAACATAAAAGAACGTAGAAACACAAAGTATAGATATTGAGGGCGGTCCTTCAGCAGTGACATCAGGGTGGCCCCACCCACAAAGCACAAGGAACATAAGAGAACGTAGAAGTGCAAACTATTGATACTAAATAATAAATAAACAGAAGAATATTAACAAAAAATACATCATTAAAATATACACTCAAAAAAATAATTTAAAAGGTACATAAAAAGGAATAAACATAAGTGAGGTATCATAACAAATACATACTAATAAGAGAAAAATGAAAAAATTAAGTTTATTAGTAAAAGAAATTACAGTTGTAAAGACAGTCAAAAAAAATGAACGCTTCTAATAATAATAAAGTACACTAATGTAAATAAAAAGGAAGTAAAACATGAAAAAACAGCAAAGGAAAAAAAATTTTGAACAACCAAAAAGAGCAGTCCAGTAAATTGTGACCATAGTTTTGTAAGTTTGGGGCAAATTGTGTTCCTTTGTAAAGCCATGAACAAATGTGATGAGTCACATGGAAACACTGTGCCATTTTTAGCAGATGGTGTGCACGTTGAAGGCCATAAGCTGTGCTGTCTTACTAACACTTGAGTTGTAATTCAAGAAACACAAGTTGTCCTTTGACAAAACGCTTATGGAATGTTCTAATTTCATGCAATGCTGCTCTCACCACTGTTTAATTGTAAGTCTGTCCTTGAAGGCCATTCAACCTGTTTGATCTAATGTCAGCAGTGCTTAGTGCAATTTTATGGAAATTCTTTCAAAATCACATAATATTCTTTAACCTTGGGAAAGACAAGTTTGAATTGAATGTGAACCACTTTTTAAACATTGAAATGTGTTACCAGGTTGTATTTTTATACATGCTGTTTTGCAAGATGAAAAGCTTTACAATTGTGAAATTTGTTTTAAATATTTGATACGCCATAGCATTAAGCAAGTTTTGTTATTTTATGGCATCACCTTATTAGCCACCATTTAAATAAACCTTTAGGTAGAATTCGACCAGTTCTTATCAGAAATTAGGCAGCATGGAGAGACCATTAAGTATAACAATGAGATGTTGGACTGTACAATATAGAAAGACCATTTAGAAGAACAAAAGGATGATGGGCTGTACGGTATGGATGGACCATTTAGAAGAGCAATAGAATAACAAGCCCATGCAAATTTTGTAAAAATCGGTTCTGCCATTTTCGCACAATAAGTTCATGACAGTGTGAGAGAAAAATTTTAGAGTAGCATAGCATTCATCTTAAGAAATAGCATAAAGGCTTAATAAATGTCAGAAACCTGTTCAAGCATATCAGGAAACCAGGTCAAGGTCAACTGAACAACAAAGACACAGAGAAGGTTGGTATAATACACCAAATGCACTAATAGATTACTAAGAGATCGGCAGATGTCCTGTAAATAACAAGAATGGATAGTTGTCGCATACATAGAAAATTCAAGGGTGTTGGCTAAACCTAAAGGTATAAGAAGAACACGAGTATGGTAAAACAGTCATTTGGGTGTAGAGTGTTGTGGCAGAAACACGCTGCTCAAAGAAGGCACATGGAGTCTCAGGAAGGCAGCAGAATCAAGCTTTATTGCGCGATGCATACATGGACTCAAATCAAGTGAGATGAGTGCCCAAGGATGGGCATACCATATTTTTATTACAGTTCTTATCATAGAACCCATTACTTATCCTATCTGACTCCCAATCATTTTCTAGCTTTGGACCTGCCTCCAATTAGTTTTATCATTATTACCCAGCCTCATGAGAAGAGTGCTTTGTCCTGCTCGCCATAACCCCTTGGCAGGTCTTCACCATTACCTAATGCCCATCACCTTACCCTATGTCCATCATCTGACTGAAACTTTCCATCATTACTCCTTACCCTGTGCAGGTGTCTGAGACCTGTTTATCGATCGATTCCCACCAGCAAGTCCCAATCAAGCAGATCCAATCAAATAAACGGTCTCTTGTTGCACAAACATCCCTTAAGGCTAGAGGTCTAGGCAGCTGCATCTTTAAGACAATAGCACTGTTTCTTATAGACCACACTTTCCTTGGCTTGTCGTCACCTGTCCAGTAAGGCAGACAGGGAGGCAGAGGCCTAACCGCTGCAAGTGACAGCAAGCGGCCTATCTGGCTTCCTCGCATGGTTAAGGCCTCAGTAGCTGCATTTCCTAAAACAATGGCCTGTTTAGCCTTCTCAAAGTATACAGTGTCCTTGACTAAAGTTTTTTAAGCTTAGCAGCGAGATATTGGTGGTTTGCAGCTGGAAAGAGGAAAAATAATAAAATATGCAGGCGAGGGCTTTTTATGGTTTAACCCTTACTATACTGGCGTGCATTAGGATATAATACTTATTTTCATATATGCTTATGATTCTCTTTGAATATATGCAAATTATCAACTTTGAGAATATACTTTTCTACAAGAGCAACGGACCAATCAGAGAATATGTATGCATTAATCAGCACTGTTATGTAAATTCAGTTGTTTATAAAATGGACTTTTGCCTTATTATTTGGACTACAGTAATCCCTCGCTATATCGCGCTTCGACTTTCGCGGCTTCACTCTATCGCAGATTTTATATGTAAGCATATCTAAATATATAACGCGGATTTTTCGCTGCTTTGCGGGTTTCTGCGGACAATGGGTCTTTTTACTTCTGGTACTTGCTTCCTCAGTTGGTTTGCCCAGTTGATTTCATACAAGAGATGCTATTGGCGGATGACTGAGACGCTACCCAATCAGAGCACGCAGTTAAGTTCCTGTGTGCTGCTGATTGGCTCAGCAACGGAGTGCTGCATTAACCAGGAAGTCTCATCTCACTCATTCAGCATTAACGTGCTACTGATTCAGGGGCCGTGTCCAAGCGCCAACAGAAGATGCAAATGATTGCAGAAAAGGTAAAAGTTTTGGATATGTTGAAGGAAGGGAACAGCTACACCGCTGCAGGACACCATTACGGCATCAATGAGTCCACGATTCTTTTTATTTTAAAAGGAGGAAAAGCATATAAGATCTACAGCCGCAGTGTACTTTAACCAGGGCGCAAAACGAGTTGCAAGTGGACGTGATAAGGCGGTAGTCTGGATGGAATCTGCTTTAGGGATTTGTATTGAAGAGTGCTGGAAGAAGAACAACGGCGGTGATACACAGTCGCCTGAAGAGGCTCCTTTAGAAGAGCTGTAACACTCTTCTTTGTTGTGCAGTAAAATTAAACTCATCATTATCGGACAAGTCGTCGTGCCATTGTTGGTGAGTAACCATAATTAATTATCTACGTACAGTACTTATTACATGTACATAGTTTAGTGTCACTGTACACACATTTTACTGTATACAATTTTTCTTGCATTGTACGTATTTATTGCTGGTGGCCTGTCTGTCGTAATGGCTGTAACATATGTGATATCGGAGATGCTCGATACCTTTAAAATAATATTTAGGTTTTACTGTATATAAACTGTGTTTACATACATAATTTCAATGAATCTTACCTAATATCTAAGAGATTACAAAGGGTTTATCCTGTATAATTGTGCGGGAAATGTTTATAATAGTGTGGGAGAGTTTATAAGGGCTTAAAATATATAAAAAGAACCATATGAACATATGGTTTCTATTTCGCGGATTTTCACCTTTCGCGGGGGGTTTTGGAACGCAACCCCCACGATGGAGGAGGGATTACTGTATTCTGATCATTTCGTAATAGACTGCTGTGAAGAATGGTCCCTCTTCACCATTTGTTGAGAGGTAACTAAAAGACGCAATCGACAAGTTTTCTCCTGCCTGGTTTCTGACTTGATGTGTATTTCTTAGTTTTTGCTTTACCCTTTCACTTGTTACTGAAGCTCCAATATCTGTTCTGACAATTTCAAGAATAAAGTGTGCTTTGAAAAGAATTGTTTATAAGTTTTGTTTGTGCAAAACATAACCCAGAATGACGCCGTATTTATATATGGTGTCACACACGTGCGCATGGGAGGCAGCTAAAGGGCTTGAATGAGGGCAATTCCGAATCAGACCGGGATGTAGCAGAGTGCACTGATTCTTTTTCTCACTTCCCTGCATACCATTCACGGGAAATTCCACCTGGCCTTGGTGATGTCACTTCCGGGTGTGAACCTATAGATGAAGACCTTTCTGGTCCCAGCCCCCTTGATGTTATGTCCGGACCTGAGCCTATGGTTGAAGACCCTTCTGATACTGGCCCTTTTGACGCCACTTCCTATCCTGACCTTTAAAAGCCTCCACCTTTCCCCTGCTCCCTCAGTTCTGTTTTGGACTCTAATTTGTGCACACCAGTGCTACCTTTTTGTTTGTAATTTAGCAGCCAGGAAAACAATATACAGGTGGCTGCCCCAAACCTTGCTATTGCTCATGATCAAGTTTGTGACAATGGTGTAAAAGAATTAGTCTCAACACATTGGAAAGGTTTGGGGCAGCCACCCGTATAGATAGATAGATAGATAGATAGATAGATAGATAGATAGATAGATAGATAGATAGATAGATAGATAGATAGATAGATAGATAGATAGATAGATAGATAGATAGATAGATACTTTATTAATCTCCAAGGGGAAATTCACATACTCCAGCAGCAGCATACTGATAAAAAACAATATTAAATTAAAGAGTGATAACAATGCAGGTAAAGCAGACAGTAACTTTGTATAATGTTAATGTTTACCCCCCTGGGTGGAATTGAAGAGTCACACAGTGTGGGGGAGGAACGATCTCCTCAGTCTGTCAGTGGAGCAGGACGGTGACAGCAGTCTGTCGCTGAAGCTGCTCTTCTGTCTGGAGATGCTACTGTTCAGTGGATGCTGTGGATTCTCCATTGTTGACAGGAGCCTGTTCAGCGCCCGTCGCTCTGCCACAGATGTCAAACTGTCCAGCTCCATGCCAACAATAGAGCCTGCCTTCCTCACCAGTTTGTCCAGGCGTGAGGTGTCCTTCTTCTTTATGCTGCCTCCCCAGCACACCACCGCATAGAAGAGGGCGCTCACCACAACTGTCTAAGATCTGCAGCATCTTATTGCAGATGTTGAAGGACGCCAGCCTTCTAAGGAAGTATAGTCGGCTCTGTCCTCTCTTGCACAGAGAATCAGTATTGGCAGTCCAGTCCAATTTATCGTCCAGCTGCACTCCTAGGTATTTATAGGTCTGCACCCTCTGCACACAGTCACCTCTGATGATCACGGGGTCCATGAGGGGTCTGGGCCTCCTAAAATCCACCACCAGCTCCTTGGTTTTGCTGGTGTTCAGGTGTAGGTGGTTTGAGTCGCACCATTTAACAAGTCCTTGATTAGGTTCCTGTACTCCTCCTCCTGCAAATAGATGACTGGTTATTTCAGCTACAAGTTTATCAGTGTGTATTTTTATTTTTTTGTAGAATTCTGGTGATGATGAATCCTAAAGAAGCCAGTCAATAATCAAACACTGACTACCAAACTGCATGCCAAAAGCTACAACCATATGTGGTATGAAGTAATTTAGTCTTGCGGAGAAGTGTGACCTTTCTCTTTCATATTTTTTAGTTTCCAAGTTGATATCTAATCACAAATACCAAGTCAGTCAAAAGTGTGCAACTTCTTATTGTATGGGTTGTCTTTTATCCTGCTTTTTTCACAAAATAAGATTAATCGTTTTCTAAAGAATGCAAAGTAGAAGAGACTGCAATTATATGTAACACTTGACACACACTGATGGAAAGTTAATGTTGACTTGTGTTGGAAAGCGATAAGACATATGAGAATGCAACACCTGGACCATTACTTCATCTGCTGCCTATTCGTTCACAATTATACATGTCTAATTAATCATTTTACATGCTGCGTTGATGTGGGTTTTGGGAAAATGAAGCAGCAAAGCTACAATTGAAAACAACAGATCTTTCTATGGGAGATTCATTCGGTGAGTTCAGCTGGAATTTTTTGAAAGTCACCAGAATGTTAATAGAAAAAAAATAAATTAAAGCCTCTTTAAATTAGCTGATTTGAAAATACAAGACAACAGTCCACAGATAGATCTTAGAAAGAAAGCAAAAAGAGAAGGTGAGGAGAAAGGTCGCCTTTTCTCTCCTGACAGAGTTTATAAATCTCCCATATTAATTAATGAAACAGTCAGTCAATTAAATGTCATACAATAATATATAAAATGCTTATCCATGGTCACGTAATCATGTTTCTCTCTGGAATTCCGCACTCTACACTTACTGCTACGTTCAGATTTTAACACACAAACGTCACTGCTTAACTGTGATAGCTAATATTTTTAATGGATTTCGCTACACTGCTAAAATTTGTACAGTCCCAATTTTTTTCACTAATTGATGGTTTTAGTCAGATTTCTTTAAACTTTCTTTATCTGCAGACTGCTTGCCACACTGTGACCTTTTTAAACTCTTTTAGGTCTGATTTTTTTTTTTCCTTTTGTCCCTGGGCTGAATTTTTTCCCAAAAAACTCAGTTTTTGCAAAAAGCACTTGAAGCACACATAAATCAACATAAAATGCTTATTTATGGCAAATGTCACACTGTTTTATGTTCCATGAACCTCTATAGTATGTAAATTGACATACGTATTACATTCTTATTGCATACCTGCTTTCTCATCACTCATAAGCTCAAAGGCATTTTCTGGGAAAACAAATCCTGAAGTAGTTGAGTGGCTGCACTCTAAAAAGAGAAAAAGGGCTCTTTTTGATTTAAGGTAATTTTAGTAGTTGTAATGAACTATATTAATATATTTTTTGCTTTACTTCAAATTGAAAAACCTTGCTGTTGCTTAATGTAACTTCTTCTATTTAGTCTAAAGCAAAAAATCGCTTTGGAGACCTTGCCGGCTCCGACCCCTGTGATGTCACGTCCGGGCTCGCACCAATGGCAGAAGACCTTCATGAGCCCGACCCCTTTGATTTCACTTCCTGTCTCCCCCTTTAAAAGCCTCCATCTTTTCCCTATTCCCTCAGTTCTGTTTGGACTCGGTTTTGTGCACATCAGTGCTGTATTATTTTGAAAAGCAACTTTGCAGCCAGGAAACCTATTTATACGGGTGGCTGCCCCAAACCTTTATATGACTCTGCCTCGAGTTTGTGACTATATATATATAGAATTTAAGTTGGCATTACAGTGAATACAACAATGGACAAAATTTTAATTTGAGTTCATCCATCCATTATCCAACCCGCTATATCCTAACTACAGGGTGACGGGGGTCTGCTGGAGCCAATCCCAGCCAATACAGGGCGCAAGGCAGGAAACAAATCCCGGGCAGGGCGCCAGCCCACTGCAGTTAAATTGAGTTTTTAAAGAAATTTGGTTTGCGCTAAATACATTTTTTGCTTTTATTCAAGTTTTTGAAAAGGTTAAAACAAACTCAAATGAATTAAGTTTACTCAAATACTTTTTAAAATTTGAAAGAAATCAATTAAATTGCTTGTTACCTTGTGGAGTAATTTATTTAGGTTGATCCAACAAAACATTTTTTACAGTGTGGTAATCTGTAGTGTCCACTAGCATGCTGTGTTGTTTGGTGAAGTCCAGTAGCCAGCTTGCCTCCCACTAATCTATGCCAGTGTAGCCTTCCCGAATGTTGCTGTAGGTGTGTGTCAGAGGGGGACATTTTTTTGTACACTGGGTGGTTCCATTAGTCACCCATTGTTGGGACTGGGGGTGAGAAGTTAAAAGGCCGTCTGCAGGATGGAGGTATTTGCTGTATTGCAAAGGAGTCACCACTTTGAAGTTTTTGGCTGGTTGAGATTACAAACAAATACCAAGCTGTGATAACAGAACTGCTCCTTCCTTGGAGGATGTCTGTATTTACCTGACTTGGAAATTAACATGTTTGACAATATTGGTTTCTAATCAGCAGATCTGTACTCATTAATGGTTGGTAAGAATATATTTTGTTAACTTGTGTTTTCATTAATTGTTAAACGCAGGAAATTTAGATGTGCCATTGATTAAACCGATTGTCCAGGACTGACAATGGCAGGGACTGAAGGAGATTTAAACTCCTGGGCAGGAGAAGGCACGAAGGGACGGTCCACTGAGAACGCTGCCAAGATACTCGCAGAGAGCACAAGGGCTCGCTGGCAGACTGGGGTACGTGGCTGGTGCGACGCGAGGGACACGGACGGCAACACTTACCCCGAGGGAGGAAGAGACAGCTCCATAAGAAGACAGTTGTGGGTCTAGCAAGAGAGGAAAGCTGCATGAAAGGACCGAGCAGGAGCCCAGAGTGGGAAAAAAGAACGACGAGGAGACAATGACAGGGATTCCACGATTTGACAAAACTTCTGTTGGGAAACGAGTGTCCTGTGAACAGAGTGCATCGGTGGACAGTTGGACGATTAATTGTTGGGGTAACAGTGCACAAACTGGACTCGGCACCATTAAAGGTTGTATCCTCCAATTCTTGTTTTTAACAGACTTTTAGAGTGTGGACTGTGTGTTTTCCTTTTTTAAAAAAAAGGAAATTCATTCCTGATATTTTTAGATTTTGTTATGTTCGTTTATCTTTTTAATGTACTTTATTTTGGCTTGTGTAATAGAAGTTACTGTTGCTTTTCCTGAAATTACTGTTGTGTCTTTCATTGTGTGTTTACTCACCGCCCAATTTAAAGAAACCTGTGTGCTATTATCAGTAAATCTCAAGAGTTCCCAGTCTCTTAATAAAACTGGGTGGCGTAGTCGGATATTTTAATGGTGTCTAAGTTAGATTTCCTGTGAGTGTGACCAGACACCTGTTACATGTGTCAGCTACACAAGCGTGTTCAGCACTACAATCAGCTAGGAACCAATCAGCTGCATGCAGATTAGCTAATGTAGGTATCTGTCTTTCGTTTCCACTTTCCAGATCATTTGCATCAAAATCTAGAGTTCGATAAGTGTGGACCTCCCAGACAAATGTTGCCGTAGGCACGTCAACCGCACGATCAACTGGGGAGCGATCAGCTGATGCAGGTACCTGACTTTTGCTTTCCATTTCCAGATCAATTGCATCAAAGTCAGAGTTTGATAAGTCAGAGTTTGATTCAGCAACAATACACAATAAATAAATAAAAATAAATAATATGCATGGAGTATTTTGCGTTGCGCATTCGCCCGATGTCGCTGCGTTCTAGATATTGTTTACACTACGCTATTCATGCACACACAGGTCGACAAGTCTAATAATCCTATCTACCTATAACGTAACAGTCAGTTTTATTGACGTTTACAGCTTTTACCGCCCTCAACCCCTTTTGTCGACGAAAGTTGACATCCATCCTAAAAGAGTTAAGGTACATTCAAATATAAGGAAGAAAGCACCAACTGTGATAATGATAATAATAACAGAGAGTTGTGTGCGAACATTCTAAAAACAGTTCATCGAGATCCCATCTACATGTGCAGCAACGAGGCACATTTCCATTTTAATGGTTGCGTAAATAAGGAAAACTTTCGTTATTGGGCTGAAACCAACCCTCATGAAATTCATCAGAGACCCCTGCACAGTGAGTGTGTTAAATGCAGAATTTGGCATTGTAGGCCCTTACTTTTTTGAGGAGGGGGGAGTAACTGTCACTGTCACTTCAGAATGTTACATTGAAATGCTAGAGAACTTTTTGCAGACCCAACTGGAAGAAATGGATGTGATGGATGCCTGGTTTCAACAGGATGGAGCAACAGCTCATACGGCACGGAGATGTATGCAAGTTTTGCGGGAGATGTTTCCGGGGCTAACTGATCTCCCTGTGCAGGGATATCAGCTCGCCTTCACGTTCATCTGATCTCGCTCCTTGCGATTTCTTCTTGTGGGGCGACCTCAAGTTGAAGGTATCCACACACCAATCTCAAAACCTGGAAGTACTCAAGGATGCTATTTGCCACAAAATCGCTGCTATTCCCCTTGAAATGGCAGAACGAGTCACGCGAGTGTTCAGTAATCGTCTCAAAGAGTGTACCAATGGCCAACACCTTAAAGACATCATTTTTAAAACACAGTGAAAAAAATCTATCTTGTATACCCTTTCTTTTGTCATAATGTACTTTATTTTATCTGATAGCATTTTTGTAGAAGAAACATTTGAAATGTGGTACTTCTTTTTATGACTTAATATTTCTTTGACCCTATAATTTAGCACCAAAGAGCCACAATGATCTGCTATCTATTATGTTCAGATGCAGTCAACAATTTCAGCGTGAGACCTTGGCAAACATATTAACTCTATTGAGTACTTCTTTAAAAAATTTTATGTTTATGAAATTTGAACTTCAATAAGCCACAGACAATCCACATCCTGCAACAACTATCACGTGACTAATACCTGAACTGGAATTTGCTGCTTGTGAAAGCAACTTTAGCTGTTATGTGATGATGTATGATGTCCCAGGCACCATTCAGTATATAAGCAGACCATGCTTTCATTGTTGGGCTCTGTCACTTTTTATTTGAAGAGAACACCAGGGATCTGGACCGCTGTGAGAGATAGGGGGCATTATCGCTCCCTTGAACCATCCGATCAAATTCCAAACACCAGGTAAAAGTCCAAATATAATTTTTATTTGAACTACACAGTGCACAAAGCACCCTCCTCTCCACAATACTCATACAATACAATAAACCAATAATCAAACAATCCTCCACTCTCCCAGACGCATTGCCACCCTTCCACCCAGCTCAGCTTCCATGCTCAGTGGTCCTCTTCTTCATCACGGAAGCACGTCATTCCTCTTGTCCATGTGACTCTGACGTACTTCCGAGGCGTAGGGCAAATAGTCGCTGCTCCTCCCTGCAGCGCCTTCTAGCGGCCCCCGTGATATCCAGCAGGGCTGTAAAGGAAAACACCAATGTCCATAATTCCCTGCTGGCATTCGGGGCACCTCCATGCTGCAGGGAGGGCTCCACCTGGTGGCTTGGGGGGTATTGGCCGGGATGAACGGCCGGCCATATATCACACCGCATTATTCAATATTACAGTATGTAATAATAAGAGAGAGAGGTTAGGAGCAGGCACTGTTACAGCACATCACCGCACCCACCACATGACAAACCAACTCAGGATCTCAGATTAGGACCCGAGTGCAGCCTTGCGACGGGTGACACCTCAGCACCACACTAATTCAGATGGAATGGAATAGTGTGAGGTTTTTTATGGTGGCTGGAGTGCCAATTCTGCCACCAACCCCCAGGTTTTTACCTGCAGGTTGGAGGGCCTACATGTAAGGCTGAATGAGGATTAACATCACATACCCAGGATGGAGCAATTGCAGGTTAAGGGCCTTGTTCAAGGACTCAACGAAGTAGAGTCACATTTCGCATTTTCAGGATTCGAACTGGCAACTTTCTGATTGCCAGTGCAGATCTCTAGCCTCAAAGCCACCACTCTGCTCCAATAATAAGCTAATAATAATAAGTAATAATAAGCTTGGAATAAAAAAAATTCAAAAAGACACAAAAGATGTGAGAGCTTTGTGATGCAGTGTATGAAGCCTCTCACGAGTTACTGTCCACACATATTATGAAACGTGAAAGATCCTTTCAATGATAGCAATCTTTACCAATGTCGTCTGCCTTTGCATGTGTTATATTTTAGTCTTGTTTTCCAATAGATATTCCTAGCAACCTGTTAATAGTATTTCTTGGCCTTTTTTTTTTTTTTGTGCCATAATTGCAAATTTTATTTAAACAGCACAATACTGGACCACCAATCCAAATGAGGGAAATTATTCCTTTTCATCTAAATATGTTATGTGCTCATCAAGTTAGCTAATATTAACCGTCTGTTTGCCCTCTTGACAACTATCTATATATATATAAAAGCCAAATACCACTGACTCACTCGTCACGAAATCTCCCGAACCATGAGGACTTGGGACTTGACATTTGGAATGTAGGTTACCTTTGGCCCATAGGTGCTCACTAAGAAACGGTTTTAAAAATTTCGTGGTCCAAGTGCAAAATTTCTTATAGTGTTTTAGACCCGTTTGTATGTCTGCTTTTCACGAGAGGACCACTTAACGCATTTAGATCAGGTTTTTTTCTATAATTTGCTTGAACATTCCGTTGATTTTGCAATCTTTCTCATTGCGCTCAGTATCATAGTTCGCTTGCGGTACCGATTTATTAGCTCCGAATCCGAGAGAGACTCATCAGGCTGCGGGGAGGAGGATGGGGCCCTCCTCACTCACGCGTTTGCCTCGGGACGCAACCTTAACTCCGCTTAGTTAGCGAACGAGAGAACTACTTAATGGATTTAGATCTTTTTTTTTTCTATAATTTGCTTGAACATTCCAGTTGATTTTGCGACTTCTCTCATTACACTAAGAATCATAGTTTGCTTGCTCCCGCTAATCTGAGACAGAGGCTGCGGGCCGAGGGACGTCAGGAGTAGAGAGCTGGTTGGGGCCCTCCTCACTGTCCTGTTTCACTAAAACGCGGGCGAAGCCGCGGGGGACGGCTAGTCAGAATATAAAAGCTTAATCAGGAAGAAAGAACAGCACATGCTAATGCGACTTCTTGTTAGATGAAAGACAGTCCAGTGTCCACAACTGCAAAATAACACCTTTTCATCTTGCCTCTCAACCACTCCATCATAAACAACATACAATTTAAAATGTATTTAATGAAAATGCATTAAAATTGAAGGGCAAAGCAAACAAACTATACGAATCACAACAATGCATTTTAAAGAGTGGAATATACAGTATGTACTGTATATGCTGTAAACTATACAGTATTGAGAAAATGTGCATTTCCACCATTGCATGGAAGTAATCATTAAAAGAGAATGACAAGGATATGGTTTGCTAATATACCTCGCATCAATAAATGATCACATAAAATACTTACGCATTACCACAATAAACAAATGTCTGTGTAAGCATATATTTTATTTTAGTGCTCACAGGAGACATGGTTATTTCATCACAAGAGAATTTAATGGCATACAGCTATTGAGTTCCAGTGGGAAAAGCAGATGCAATGTAATAACAAATATCATTACCTTTATTGATAAGCAGCAAATTATTAAATAGCAGTAATATGTGAGAGTTTACAGCCGCTCAATGAGAAATCCAATGATGTCAAAACCCTGGTTACTGGCACGGAGAAAGGCTGAATCAATGATTATACTGATGAAAATTGAGTTAAAATAAAATCAGGCGTATGTAAAGCACTTTCTTTAAAGGAAACCTCTTAACCCCACAATGTCCCCAGAGTTTCAAAGTAAACAAAACAAATATGTGAATTAACATCTGAACTAAATGATTAATGCACAGTGTCATTTGTAGTCACAGCCTTCCTGGGAACTAAGAGGTGAAAGGCAAAAAGCAAACCTCAATAAGATGGAAGACATTTTTGAAAGTGGGCGGCACGGTGGCGCAGTGGTAGCGCTGCTGCCTCGCAGTAATTAGACCTGAGTTCGCTTCCCGGGTCCTCCCTGCATGGAGTTTGCATGTTCTACTCGTGTCTGCTCCGGTTTCCTCCCACAGTCCAAAGACATGCAGGCTAGGTGCATTGGCGATCCTAAATTGTTTGGTGGGTGGGTGTATGCCCTGTGGTGGGCTGGCGCTCCACCTGGGGATTTGTTCTTGCCTTGCGCCCTGTGTTTGCTGGGATTGGCTCCAGCAGACCCCCGTGACCCTGTGTTAGGATATAGCGGGTTGGAAGATGACTGACTGACTGACAGTTTTGAAAGTTGTTAAGCACATGAGCTTAAAGGATATGTTTGGTATTTCTCAAATAAAAGTTATACACTAATTTGCCACATAAAATTGTGTTCTGAAGTGAAGTGTTTTTTCATTAAATCTATATATATATATATAAAAGTCAATGTATGTGTGTATGTGTGTGTATGTATGTATTGTTCCAGCATCACTTCTGAATGGCTGGAGCGATTTTTATGAAACTTGGTGCACATGTTTCTCATTGGCCGACTAAAAATACTGTTGGGTGAAATCAACCTTAACCCACCCCCTTCTAGGTACGGTGGGGGAGTGATCTTGCGGTCTTGTATGTATGTTATCATCCAGTTGACACTTGGAACGACCACCAGAGGGAGAACTGGAGGTGACTGCCAGCATTCTTTATGTTTGAGCACCACCACCACACGCCCCTTTTGCTTTTGAAACTAAATAGAGTTGGCCGGTTCCAAGCGTCAACTGGATGATAACAAACATACAAGACCACAAGACAAGCACATTGTTTGTTAATTTATTTTTATTTTTAAAGTTGTTTTTTTTTTTAATTATCCATCCATCCATTTTCCAACCCGCTGAATCTGAACACAGGGTCACGGGGGTCTGCTGGAGCCAATCCCAGCCAACACAGGGCACAAGGCATGAACCAATCATGGGCAGGGTGCCAACCCACCGCAGTTTTTTTAATTATATTTTTCGCAAACAATTAAAAAAAAAAAGCTTTATTTTCGTCCTGGGAAACACCGGGAATTTCAGCTAGTTGTAAATACAGTTATGTGCCTAGTTATGGCTCCATTTGGGACTGGCTATTTGGCCATTTGTCAAGTTGGCCGTATGTCAATTACAAAGTGTACAAGCCATTACTGTTGAGGCTATGAGGGTCTGTTGTTGTTCAGCAGTAGGTAGACTTTATTAACAGCTAGTATGGAGGAGCACAAACTGGTCTTCAAGTCTTGGTGTCCACACGCTTGGTCTGGGTAAGGCTTTCAACTCCCTGTACACTTCTTCATTTCTGGTGCTACATAACACAATCAGTAAAGTGCATGCACCAGGGGGTTTTATATTTAAAAAAATATATAAATATTTATTTTTCAATTTATTTAAGATTTATATTGGATTTATGTTGTAGTAGGTACAATACAATTTATAATGAATATGGACGGGTCAACTAATATGATTATGGTACTGAGACAAATAGTACATGAAATGAATGAAAGTCTATCTATCTATCTATCTATCTATCTATCTATCTATCTATCTATCTATCTATCTATCTATCTATCTATCTATCTATCTATCTATCTATCTATCTATCTATCTATCTATCTATCTATCTATCTAATAGTGCCTTTCACATCTATCTATCTATCTATCTATCTATCTATCTATCTATCTATCTATCTATCTATCTATCTATCTATCTATCTATCTATCTATCTATCTATCTATCTATCTATCTATCTATCTGAAGATGCTGGTCTGCATATGGTTCCAACGATGAATAAAATGACAATGGGAGGTCAAACTTTAAGTTACAGGGCCCCTAAACTGTGGAATGGTCTGCCTGCTACTATAAGAGATGCCCCTTCGGTCTCAGCTTTTAAATCCCGGCTGAAGACTCACAACTTCAGTTTAGCACACCCTGACTAGAGCTGCTGGTTAACTGTACAGACTGCATCTCTGTTGTTAGTCATTAGCACTAAAACATAAGTAACATGATAGTTAGAATTGGATACTAACCCTCACCTATTCTGTTTCTCTTCTCGGTACTCAAATGTGGCACTTGGTGCCACGGCCCACCTGCCAAGTTGTTTTGCCTGCCTAAGGTAAAGTCATCCCTGATGGAGGATCGCAGGAATCATGAGAAAGAGGGGTCCTTTCATCGGATTGGCTGGCCCAACACTGTTTCAGCCGTGGAATGGCCAAATGGGGGAGGCGGCTTGATGGATGAGGTCTCCAGAAGTCTAAATCGTATTATGTGATATCATCTACTGTTAAATTCTGCTCCGTACTTCTAAAAAATTTTTAAATTTTTTATTGAGGATTTGTTCTGTTCTGTGTATTGTATTGTATTGTATTGTATTGACCCCCTTCTTTTGACACCCACTGTACGCCCAAGCTACCTGGCTAGGGGTCTCTCTTTGAACTGGCTTTCCTAAGGTTTCTTCCATTTTTTCCCTACAAGGTTTTTTTTTTGGGAGTTTTTTATTGTCTTCTTAGAGAGTCAAGGCTGGGGTGCTGTCAAGAGGCAGGACCTGTTAAAACCCATTGCGGCACTTCTTGTGTGATTTTGGGCTATACAAAAATAAACTGCATCGTATTCTATCTATCTATCTATCTATCTATCTATCTATCTATCTATCTATCTATCTATCTATCTATCTATCTATCTATCTATCTATCTATCTATCTATCACACCTTTCACTGAAAAAAAATTACAAGGTACTTTGCAAAGCAAACTTTGTAGCATACAAAGCAGCATAAGATAAAAGGCTGGATTTGATGTGAAATAGCTGTAAGAACACAGATCCCATCAGCTGCCTTATCTATCTGCTGAGATGAGATATAGTGAATAGGCATTTCAGAATAATCAAGTTCCTTTTATCTTTCTTGGATAAATCCCTTTAAACCCTACTACACTTTGAATATTCTAAATCATTTTAATTACAGTAGGATATTGTAGGACCTTCTTTGATATAACATTTGCTCATCTGTATTGACACTTGATGTATGACCTGAAAATGACAAATGAGTCTCAGAAAGACTAAGGATGATGGGAAAATATGCAGATATTTAATGCATACAACATGCAGGTGACCAGCTTTCATATCAGATTATATAAATAGATTGGGATTTTTAAAGCTCAGGGGGACCAACATTTACGATGTCAAGGCACATTAATAAAAGTCAGAATTTTGAGAAGTCAATACATCTATATTTCATACAGAAAACATGTTAAGTACATCCATCCATCCATTATCGAACTCGTTATATCCTAACACAGGGTCACGGGGGTCTGCTGGAGCCAATCCCAGCCAACACAGGGTGCAAGGAAGGAAACAAACCTTGGGCAAGGTGCCAGCACACCGCAGGGCACACACACACACACACACACCAGGGACAATTTAGAATTGCCAATGCACCTAACCTGCATGTCTTTGGACTGTGGGAGGAAACCCACCGGAGCACCCAGTGGAAACCCACACAGACACGGGGAGAACATGCAAACTCCACGCAGGGAGGACCCGGGAAGCAAACCCAGGTCTCCTAACTGTGAGGCAGCAACGCTACCACTACGCCACCATGCCACCCATGTTAAGTACATTTAAAACATTACTGTTAGCAGGACAAGGACCCATGAGTCAAATTGCATAACTGCTCACTAATCTCCATTTTGCACTCCATTGTGTTAAAATTTAATCATTTTTCAGTTCTTGATTGTTTCAATGTATTTTTATGAGTTTATCATTGTTTTGTTTGCTCCTTGAGTTGCATTTGCCACCAGCAGAAGTAATATTGTTCATGTTTATCGTGCCCGTTGTCAAATCATGTGACATATTACATTATTGCACTCCACCTATATAAGATGGGGGGGTTGTAACTTCTGGTATACTAGCTTTGGGGTATTCTGAGAAAGATTTTGTGCAGCAGATTGGTGTTGAAAAAAACCTTTGATTAGAGCTATTTTTTCTCTTAGTTTTTTTCACATCTTTTGCCAAATTTTCACCTTTGTTTGGACCCATCAATTTGAGTTTGTCACTTGTATTTTTTTTGATCTCCCTGTTTTCTGTCCCATTCTTGTTTTTTGACTTAGACTTGTGGGGCCCCTTGTGTTTTTTCATCTTCTAGTTAAAAGAGAGATATTCCATTTTGTGAATGACTAGATTTTTCAGGTAATCTATACAGTATATCTTAATACATAATTCGCCAGTCTCCTCACTCACTCACTCACTCACTCACTCACTCACTCACTCATGTCCGTCCGAAGCCGAATGCGCAGTCGCCTTCTGCGCACGTTGTCTTCTGCGCATGTCCGAAGCCGAATGCGCAGTTGCCATCTGCTCAGCTGCCCGAAAAACCTTACGAGACCGACATCGTGGCAGGCGGCGGATTTACGCCCGCAAAAATTCAAAGAGAAATGCGACTACGGCCGCGAAAATTCAAAGAGAAAGGCGACTTCGACCGACATCCAACCCCAATATCGCGGGAGGCGGCGGATTTACAGCCGCAAAAATTCAAAGAGAAAGGCGACTTTGATTAAAGCTCTAGAGGCCTGAAAGGCGATTTTGACTACAGCTCAAGGCCTAATTACGCATTCATTCAATACACCGATATCAGGTTTGTGGTGCTTATGCTTATTATATATTATACTATTCCACTCGTGCCCGTTTCATCTTACGTTGTCGAAACTAGCTCTTTGTCTAGTATTGTAATAAACAGACAACAAAAGCATAAAGGTTTGGGGTTTTCTGGCCCCGTATACTGTATAGTTTGTAAAGAATTTGTTTCCAAGGTCAGTGATATAGCATATAGCGTTACAACAGGCAGTGTGCATATGATGAGGGGGACCATTTATGGGGTGGGACCGGAAACTGATGGATGGAATGCTGGGAAGGAACCGAGGTGCTGTATGGGAGTCATGACATCATCAAAGGTGGACCAGAGAAAGTGGAGGAATGCGGAAGTGGTGGTGCGTGGTTAGGGAATTCCGTGTAGACTACGGCGGTGTTGTTTCTGTCTTTCTGTGAAAACAAAAGAAAGAGAGGTTAGTACCCCGCCTTTGTCCCCTGGCACGATATATTACGCTCCTTATTGGGTCTTTACGCGGCTCCCTATGCGCGCGTGCGTGATAATATATATATATATAAAAGTCTATGCATACTGTATGTGTGTGTGTGTGTGTGTGTATGTATGTGTGTTCCAGCATCACTTTCGAACGGCTGGAGCGATTTTCATGAAACTTGGCACACATGTTTCTCATTGGTCGACTAAAAATACTGTAGGGTGAAATCAACCCTAACCCACCCCCTTCTGGGTAGGGTGGGGGGTGATCTTGTAGACTTGAATGTATGTTATCATCCAGTTGATGCCCAGAACTGGCCAACATTATTTAATTTGAAAAGCAACAGGCGGTGGTACTCAAACATAAAGTATGCTGGCAGTCACCTCCAGTTCACCCGCTGGTGGTCATTCAGAGTGTGAACTGGATGATTAGCTAGTTCATTATAAAAGGATACCTAGCAGAAATTAAGGGGAAGTGCATCTAAGACAAAAACCTGGAGCCACTTCTGTAGAATAAAAGAAGTTTGAGAAACGAGAGGTGACCATTAAGTGCATCAAGGTTGCCTGGATAACTAATTGTTAAACTGCCCCAGGATGTCATGCAGAAGCAATACTTTTTAAGTATTGTCAAATGTTCCGATTCAAATACATGACTTGGTCATTTTTTCCAGAGTCTCACAGCCCTTTGTATAAAAAAGAGTGTCCTGAACTCCACTATCAATTCAATTTTAGTTAATTTCCATGTGATTCATAATTTAACTGTAAAAATCCAACTGGATCACTTTTATCAATGCCCCTGGCCATTTTGAAGACTCAGATTATGTCCCATATCTAGACTAGGCCTTAAATGTATTCAAAACTGCATTCATTTTGCAACTACTGATTCAGAAAGCCCAATGTTATGCCATCGTATTCTTTTAAGGGTGACAGTTACTGCTGAGTGGCGAAACACTTGCACTAAGAATTTCATTATTGCTGCTCATTTTGTGACTTGATTCACTTTTGTAGCTTTGGGTTTTTATGCCAAATATTTACTTCTGCACATTAACAAAATTAATGAGTATCTGCTTCCAAAGCTTGTGCAAGTGGAGATGAGAATATTTTTTAATTAACTTAGAGGCAATTTATGAGACCCGTAAATTCTTTGTTTTAACTTCTGGTATAGATATAATTTTCTCCCGTTACTTGCTTGGATCATCATTAAAAATAATAATAATAATAATACCAGACATTAAACAAAAAAAAGTCTGCCATCTTATCAAACTAATATATTGTATCTCTCTCTCACATCCATTGGCTGATGCTGATTTCAACAAGATGACTCAATTTTATTCGATTTCCTACAATATTAACAACAGTTCTTAAATGCAATTTACAACAGTCCAAGTCTTCTTTTACATTTCTTTTTCTGCTTTCCTCTGCTACTACCTCCTTACACATTAGATGGTAGTCAAATCTCAGCAGAAATTGAGATTCATCAAGCTGGGCTGTTTTTTCCAGTCTTCAGTGGTCTAGTTTTGGTGAGCTGGTGCCCACTGCAGACTCAGCTTTCTGATCTTGGTTGACAGGAGTGAAACCCAATGCGGTCTTCTGCTGTTGAAGCTCATCTGCTTCAAGGTTTGACATGTTATGCATTCTGAGATGTCTTTCTGCTCACCACAGTTGGTTATCATAGCTATTATAGCATTTCTGTTATCTCGAACGATTCTCCTCTGACATCTGTCGTCAACAATGTGTTTCTGACTATGGAACGTCCGCTCACTGGATGTTGTTTTTGTCATCAATCTGAGTAAATTCTTAGGGACTGTTGTGTGTGAAAATCCCAGGAGATCAGTGTGACGATGCGGGTTCGCTCTTTGCTCCCATCCGGCTTGTGGGAGCCCTTGAACCCGACACCGTTGGTAATGTTGCCGATGAGCTAGGCAGTGAGGCACAACAAAGCAAGGGGATGGTGCAAAAAGTGCAAAAGTGCTTTTATTAAAACAGCAAACAAAAACAAAGTGTCCACATTAAATAAAGTGCAGTGTATCAAATTTTCAAATAAGTTATTAAATAAGTAATCCATAAAAAAAGAGGTGAATTGTGGAGGTAAAAAAAAAAACAATCAATCCTTTAAAAGCGAGGTTAAAACAAAGGCTGGAAGCAGTCTCTTTAAAAACAAAGCCAGGTATGTTCATCTACTGGCGGCTCCCCTGCTTCTCCCTTATGGGCCCCACAACAGGGGAGTCGCCTTACCAGTAAAATGCAGCTCCCTCTTTACTGGTCCGGTAGCACTCCAATCTCCGGCTACGTCAGGCTCCAACTGGACTGAGACTTGGGTTTCCTTCCCCACCGGCCAGGGCGCTCACGCTGGGGCTCAACATGCCCAAAGCCTCCTCAACTCCACTTCCTTCACTGCAGCGACGAACCAACCTTCTTCTGGTCACTCCTGCTCCAAACAAGTGTTCAGCAGGAGCGACCACTACCGTCGGCCCTCGGGTGCTGGCCAAACACCTCCCTTGGGGCTCTCCTATCAGCTGCATTACACTCTCGAGCCTGCTCTCATTCTTGCTCTTCTGCACCGGCTTTCCTCTACTTGCTTCCTTCTCCATTAACCTCCGTTTCTTTCTTGTTCTCCTCCTCTAGCCGCCTCATGCTTCTATTAAATATCACGGGGACGTGGATCAGGTGTAGCAATCAGCGGGTCCTGGCAACAACTACGGATGTGGACGATTCCTCACCTGTGCACTTAAGCGAGGACCGTCTGCATCACAAATCATCCCGGGAACCACTTTGGCCACACAACCACGCCCCATCTCTAAGCCACAAGTGCAGTGATTATTTATTTAAAAAGTGGCCTCTTTAGACTTGAGCTGTGGACCCGCTACACCACAATTAGCAGTTAGAGAAATACTCTGAGCAGCCCATCTGGCACCGACAATCATGCCATGGTTTAAACCACTGACATTTTTACCCCATTCCTGTGTTTGATGTGAATATCAACTGATATAAGCTCCTGCTCCATTACCTTGAAGTGGATTATATGTGTTTGATAATGTATGCATGGATAGATTTGACTTACCGTATATACTCACATATACAGTGCATCCGGAAAGTATTCACAGCCCTTCACTTTTTCCACATTTTGTTATGTTACAGCCTTATTCCAAAATGGATTAAATTCATTTTTTTCCTCAGAATTCTACACACAACACCCCATAATGTCAACGTGATAAAAGTTTACTTGAGATTTTTGCAAATTTATTAAAAATAAAAAAACTGAGAAATCCCATGTACATAAGTATTCACAGCCTTTGCTCAATACTTTGTCGATGCACATTTGACAGAAATTACAGCCTCAAGTCTTTTTGAATATGATGTCACAAGCTTGGCACACCTATCCTTGGCCAGTTTCGCCCATTCCTCTTTGCAGCACCTCTCAAGCTCCATCAGGTTGGATGGGAAGCGTCGGTGCACAGCCATTTTAAGATCTCTCTAGAGATGTTCAATCGGATTCAAGTCTGGGCTCTGGCTGGGTCACTCAAGGACATTCACAGAGTTGTCCTGAAGCCACTCCTTTGATATCTTGGCTGTGTGCTTAGGGTCGTTGTCCTGCTGAAAGATGAACCGTCGCCCCAATCTGAGGTCAAGAGCACTGTGGAGCAGGTTTTGATCAAGAATGTCTCTGTACATTGCTGCAGTCATCTTTCCTTTTATCCTGACTAGTCTCCCAGTCCCTGCCACTGAAAAACATCCCCACAGCATGATGCCGCCACCACCATGCTTCACTGTAGGGATGGTATTGGCCTGGTGATGAGCGGTGCCTGGTTTCCTCCAAACATGACGCCTGGCATTCACACCAAAGAGTTCAGTCTTTGTCTCATCAGACCAGAGAATTTTCTTTCTCATGGTCTGAGAGCCCTTCAGGTGCCTTTTGGCAAACTCCAGGTGGGCTTTTACTAAGGAGTGGCTTCCGTCTGGCCACTCTACCATACAGGCCTGATTGGTGGATTGCTGCAGAGATAGTTGTCCTTCTGAAAGGTTCTCCTCTCTCCACAGAGGACCTCTGGAGCTCTGACAGAGTGACCATCGGGTTCTTGGTCACCTCCCTGACTAAGGCCCTTCTCCCCCCATTCCTCAGTTTAGATGGCCGGCCAGCTCTAGGAAGAGTCCTGGTGGTTTCAAACTTCTTCCACTTACGGATGATGGAGCCCACTGTGCTCATTGGGACCTTCAAAGCAGCAGAAATTTTTCTGGAACCTTCCCCAGATTTGTGCCTCAAGACAATCCTGTCTCAGAGGTCTACAGACAGTTCCTTTGACTTCATGCTTGGTTTGTGCTCTGACATGAACTGTCAACTGTGGGACCTTATATAGACAGGTGTGTGCCTTTCCAAATCATGTCCAATCAACTGAATTTACCACAGGTGGACTCCAATGAAGCTGCAGAAACATCTCAAGGATGATCAGGGGAAACAGGATGCACCTGAGCTCAATTTTGAGCTTCTTGGCAAAGGCTGTGAATACTTATGTACATGTGCTTTCTCAATTGTTTTATTTTTAATAAATTTGCAAATATCTCAAGTAAACTTTTTTCACGTTGTCATTATGGGGTGTATAGAATTCTGAGGAAAAAAATGAATTTAATCCATTTTGGAATAAGGCTGTAACATAACAGAATGTGGAAAAAGTGATGTGTTGTGAATACTTTCCGGATGCACTGTAAGTCAGGTCTTGAAACCCAAAAAATCGATAATAAAATCATACGTCCGTTCAAAAATGCGACACTTAAATTTTCTTGCCTCCTCCAATCTCGCATCAGTTTCTCAGGTGCATCGAATTTTGTTGCAGCAGCACAGTTTCTAATTACTTTCGCTACTTCAGTGACGTTTAATTTAAAACCAGCTTCATATTTTCTTCTGATCAAACGCTCCATCATAGATAAGGGATGCTCTTACGATAAAGGTGTATGAGGGTGTGAGATACACAAAACAGTGCAAACGTCGCTTTGGAATAGTTTGGGTATTACCGTGTGGTCACGTAGGCACAATATATAGAGAGAGAGGTTAGGACGCACGCTGATACAGCACATTGCCGCACCCACATAGAAAAAAAAGGCTGTGTGCTCCGTGGTTACTCTCTCAGGTGGGTGTTAGCTTATCATAATCTCTTGGAGCAATAGCGTGAGTTTTCCGCATTCGACTTATACAACCAACATTATAAAATACAAGAAATTATATGATGAAATCAAGTCCCGACTTATCCACGGGAGAACTTATCTGCGAGTATACAGTATATGGTAATTTTACCTATAATGTTGAAGAAAAGGACTCTTCCAACTGGCTCTTTCTCAGTTTCAGAAGTTGTTTGATGGAGGAGCATGTTAAACACACACATTTCCGACATGCCTTTCTGCTCACCATAGTAGTACCGAGTGATTATCTTAGTTTCCCTTTCTGTTATCTTGATCCATTCTCCTCTGACCTTGGTCATCAACAGTGTGTTTACGACTGCAGAACTTCTGCTCGCTGGATGTTATATGTGTTTGCCACCGATTTGAGTAAACTCTACAGTAGGGGGTATTGTGTGCGAAAATTCAATAGGAGTTCAGCAGTTAGAGAAATTCTTGAAGCAGCCAATCTGGTACCAACAATCATGCCATGGTTTAAACCGCTCTGGTGTTTAATGTGAACATTAATTGACATTCCTGACCAGTATCTGCATAGTTGTATGCATTGCACTGCTGCCACGTGATTGGCTGATTAGATAATTGCATAGATATGCAAAGTGCACATATGGCACACAGTGCCGTGAGTTGGTGCCCCAGTTGAGACATTGCCTCCCTATGTCCCAGAAATAGGTAAGCAAATCATAAAAATACTGAACGGGTCATTGGATGTTTATTTAAAACAGAATGTTGCTGTTAAACAATTTACACCATTCCCTAAACAACAACACTCTCTCACAGCAAGTTAATTTGTACCCACCCGTTATGCTTCCATCATGTCATTGGACAGCACTTTGGCTTCAGAGTTGAAGCATTGTTCAGTCAAATCTGCATTTAGCACGTTTATCTCATTTTTTCGTCTCACAAAAGGGGCTAATTTCAGGATGTTTAAGATTTACAGTAGGTTGCAAGGCTTTCATTTTGCCGAGGACAGATTTGAGGTGTTTAAAGAAAGAAAAGGGACAGTAGCACTTTATGTTAATGTTCACAGCAGTCCTTCGTATTGTGGAACAATACTCTCATGTAAATTGCTTGAAAGTTGAGATCCAGCTGTTACTCAAGTGCTCATCTTGAATACAGGAGAGACAAAAAAGATGAATAGCTTTGTGTGAAAAAGCAGGGGGTCTGTGATCTCAGGTTCCCGCGCAAACAAGGAAATGTCAGTTAATTTAACCAGAATAAAGGGGTGGAAGGGGGTAGTGGATCATTAAGAAAGGAAAAGGGAAATCAGCAGGAAGCAATATATAGAGAAATATATTAAGCTTTTCAATCTAAATTTAAATGAAAACCCCATGTATGCTCAATAACTCTACTTAAATAAGAAAGGTACAGTATGTGAGTCTAATTGGAATGTCGGATTTACACTGTCCTTTCCAGGAGGGAGCACAGTAAACGTGCAGGATACAAGAGCACAATACACAATCAGGGTGCCTAACCCTTATAAATAAGATCCTCAGACAGTGACATGTGGCTCGGAGCATCTTAAGTTGTAGGAAGTTCTCATTTTAATAGGATGCCTAAAAATTTTCTGACATTCTACCGCTGTTCTCTAGTGCTCAGATATCTCCTGTGTTAATTAATTCCATCTACCCATTTTCCTAACCAGATTTTACCTACTATGTCTTGCGATGGATTTAATGCACCATCCAGGATTATTTCTTGCCTTGAGCCTGATGCTGCTGAGATAAGCTCCTGCCCCATTACCTTCAAGTGGATTATCTGTGATCGATAATGGATGAATGGATAGATTTGACTTAATTAATCCTTATAATGTTGAAGAAAACAGCTTTTCACAGTTTCAGAATTTGTCTGGTGGTGGGGCATGTTAAGCACACATGTTACAGGAGTGTGTTGGAGGCTCTTTAGAGGAGGTATAATGGAGGACAGGTTTAGCTGAGACGCAGTTTAGGAGATGGAGTGAAACACTAAATGACCACATTAGTTTTAGGCAGGAATCAAGAGCTGTAAAAATTCATAGCTGTAATGTTGGCTTATTCCCAATAGATAGATATTAATTTTTAGTATAGTAGGCAGGACTAGATAGATAGATAGATAGATAGATAGATAGATAGATAGATAGATAGATAGATAGATAGATAGATAGATAGATAGATAGATAGATAGATAGATAGATAGATAGAGTGCATCTGGAAAGTATTCACAGCGCATCACTTTTTCCACATTTTGTTACGTTACAGCCTTATTCCAAAATGGATTAAATTCATTTTTTTCCCTCAGAATTCTACACACAACACCCCATAATGACAACATGAAAAAAGTTTACTTGAGGTTTTTGCAAATTTATTAAAAATAAAAAAACTGAGAAATCCCATGTCCATAAGTATTCACAGCCTTTGCTCAATACTTTGTCGAGGCACCTTTGGCAGAAATTACAGCCTCAAGTCTTGTTGAATATGATGCCACAAGCTTGGCACACCTATCCTTGGCCAGAAATGTTTCTGTAACCTTCCCCAGATTTGTGCCTCGAGACAATCCTGTCTAGGTGGTCTACAGACAATTCCTTTGACTTCATGCTTGGTTTGTGCTCTGACATGAACTGTCAACTATTGGACCTTATACTGAGGTGCATACTCAAGCTATGCACCTCAGTAATTGCTCTGTGAGTTTACATGGTCTACCACTTAATGTTCGAGCAGTTGTTGCTCCTCAACACTTCCACATCACAATAGCAGCACATATAGTTATCTGGGGCAGATCTAGCTGAGCAGACGTGTCACAAAGGTGGGATCTTATGACAGTGCCATGTCTAAAGTCATTGACCTCATCAGCACCACCCAATGTGTGTCAACAGAAATTGCATGGCCAGACGGTTGATTTAATGCATCTGTTAACTGACTGAAACTCAGCAATTTGGAGGGGTGCCCACATTCTATTGGCCATATAGTGTATATTATTGAAGTTTTTACACATGCTACATAATAATGCCAAGTAAGAATTCTCTTGACCTCATGGCCTACTGCAGAAAAATAAAACCATAAGCAAACTGAAAACATACAATACCCAATCGGAAATAAATAATAATGAAAAGAAAAAAAAAGACCTTAAGTGCCAACACCTACTCTTCAGGACGAATGCAATGCAGAGCAGATTCCAGTGTGCCAATATTCTCAACGAGTTCAATCTGAACAAAACTAATAATTAATAATAATTGTAAAGACCCTGATTATGCCACATTTGTATTCCATCATAACAGATTCTAATTAATCTTTACTTCCGGGAATGTCATTTTAAAGTAAAGTCCATCACACAGCACCGTACTATAAATGATAATAAAGTCAGTTATGAAAAAGAAGAGATACATCTTAATATCTTGCTGATTAATGGGTATCAACAACAGTATGCCGTTAAGGGTGTCTGAAAGGCAAATAAACACAAAGAAATCTACCTAAGGTAAAGCCATTAAGTGATTAATTAAATTCTTGCATGCAATAAGATGAATGCATTGTATCTACAGTGGCAAAAATGTAACATTGATAATAAATATTTTTTTCTACATTAATATGCACAGATTAGCAACTTCTGAACATGTCACAACTCTGGGTAAATATCCATCCATCCATTATCCAACCTGCTGAATCCGAACACAGGGTCTCAGGAGCCAATCCCAGCCAACACAGGGCACAAGGCAAGAACCAATCCCGGGCAGGGTGCCAACCCACCACAGGACACACACAAAACATGCACAAGGGCCAATTTAGAGTCACCAATCCACATAACCTGCATGTCTTTGGACTGTGGGAGGAAACCGGAGCGCCCGGAGGAAACCCACGCAGACACGGGGAGAACATGCAAAGTCCACACAGGGAGGACCCGGGAAGCGAAACCAGGTCCCCAGGTCTCCCAACTGCGAGGCAGCAGCGCTACCCACTGTGCCACCGTGCCGCCACTCTGGGTAAATACTTTAATATAACAGGATCAAACATGTAAAACATTCCGGTGTGCAGGGTAAGCTGGTGATACCAGCCATTTACACAGTTTCCACCCCCCATCCACCATCATATAGGGGGCTGCCAATGTTGATGCCAAGGGAGGGAAGAGAGGAACCAATGGTTGGGCAAGAAAACAGCCCATGACACTCACTGAAACTGGGCCAGATTAGAGCTGCCAATTAACCTCTCAGCAATGCCCCCAACTCCGACTCTGACCCCGAGGCACCCAAGTTTTTTTCCGTAGATACTCTGTAGCTACTGGGTGTTGTTTCAAAGTATTCTTAATCAGAGGTCAATTCCTGCCTTTAGCTTATCTTTTTAATTAGCCAGCTTCTTTATGTCTCTACCGGTTATGTCAAAAATGCCCAGCACTGTGAGATCTACTTCATTAAGAAATGTACCGTGTACTAGAAATTAATCAAATTTATCCACCCATCCATCTTATGAATGTGCTTATCCCTATACTGAGCCACTGAAAATTAGGACCCATTGCAACAGTGGGTGTAAGGCCAGAGCCAACCCTAGCACCAAGCAAAGATATTCACACTCAGTCAGCCAAGACCAGTTAAACTTGACACTAACCACTTTTAAAGGAGACACAAAAGCGGAGAATCTAGAGAACACACATGCAGACCAAAGGCAAAAATCAATTCTGAATTATTAAAATTACCTGTCACAAACTTGACTCCGAGACATAGAAAGTTTTGGGGCAGCCACCCGTATAATTGGTATCCCGGCTGCAAAGTCGTAATTATATATATATTATATATATATATATATATATATATATATATATATATATATATATATATATATATATATATATATGCAGTGATCCCTCGCTATATCGCGCTTCGCCTTTCG
Source organism: Erpetoichthys calabaricus (assembly GCF_900747795.2). NCBI lineage: Eukaryota > Metazoa > Chordata > Cladistia > Polypteriformes > Polypteridae > Erpetoichthys > Erpetoichthys calabaricus. The sequence goes on along the minus strand of NC_041411.2, from coordinate 69,001,585 downwards.
CGGCTTCACTCTATCGCGGATTTTATATGTAAGCATATTTAAATATATATCGCGGATTTTTTTGCTGGTTCGTGGATTTCTGCGGACAATGAGTCTTTTAATTTCTGGTACCTGCTTCCTCAGTTGGTTTGCCCAGTTGATTTCATACAAGGGACGCTATTGGCAGATGGCTGAGAAGCTACCCAGCTTACTTTTCTCTTTCTCTCTCTTGCGCTTTCTCTGATCCTGACGTAGGGGGTGTGAGCAGGGGGGCTGTTCGCACACCTAGACGATACGGACGCTCGTCTAAAAATGCTGAAAGGTTATCTTCACGTTGCTACCTTCTGTGCAGCTGCTTAGTGAAGTGACATGCTGCACAGTGCTTCGCATACTTAAAAGCTCGAAGGGCACGTATTGATTTTTGACTGTTTGTTTTTCTCTGTCTCTCTCTCTCTCTCTCTCTCCCTGCTCCTGATGGAGGGGGTGTGAGCTGCCGCCTTCAACAGCTTTGTGCCGCGGTGCTTCGCATACTTAAAAGCCAAACAGCCCTATTGATTTGTTTGCTAGAGATTGTTTTCTCTCTATCTCTGTGACAGTCTCTGCTCCTGACGCGCACTCCTTTGAAGAGGAAGATATGTTTGCATTCTTTTAATTGTGAGACAGAACAGTCATCTCTGTCTTGTCATGGAGCACAGTTTAAACTTTTGAAAAAGAGGCAAATGTTTGTTTGCAGTGTTTGAATAACATTCCTGTCTCTCTACAACCTCCTGTGTTTCTGCGCAAATCTGTGACCCAAGCATGACAATATAAAAATAACCATATAAACATATGGTTTCTACTTTGCGGATTTTCTTATTTCGCGGGTGGCTCTGGAATGCAACCCCCGCGATGGAGGAGGGATTACTGTATATATATATATATATATATATATATATATATATATATATATATATATATATATATATATATATATATATATATATATATATATATATTGTGAAAGATTGAGGTCTTCGTGACCCCTTGAACCCTCTGATCAGACTTCAGACACCAGATAAAAATCCAATTATTATTTATTGCATAATAATAATGTGCACCAAGCACCCTACACTCCACAATACTCATAAATAAACCAATACAGAAACCAATCCTCCTCTCCCAGACGCGTTTCCACTCTTCCACCCAGCTCAGCTCGACGTCTGGGATTTCCCATAGTTCTTTTATATCCCCTGACCCGGAAGTGTTTCCCATCCTACAGTCCATGTAATTTCTTATCACTTCTGGGTCAGGTAAAAAGTCCTTCTCTTCAACCCGGAAACACGTTGTTCCTTCTGGTCATCTGATCATGACGTGCTTCCGGGTTATAGGGCACGTATAAGTCCTTGAGCCTCCCTGCAGCGTCCTCTAGTGAGCACCATGGTGTCCAACAGGGAATAAAAACTCCATTGTCCATAATTCCCTGCTGGTCTTCGAGGCACTTCCATGCTACAGGGAGGGCTCCATCTAGCGGCCTGGGGGTATTGGCCGGGATGAACAGCCGGCCATCTCCAACAATATATATACTGTATATTATATACAGCACAGCTGTGCACAAAACCGTGTCCTAAACAGAACTGAGGGAATAGGGAAAAGGTTAAAGGGGAAGACAGGAAGTGATATCATAGGGGTCAGGCTCATGAAGGTCTTCAGCCATTGGTTCGAGCCCGGACGTGACATCACTGGGGCCGGAGCCGGCAAGGTCTCCTTCCATAGGCTCGGTCCCGGAAGTGACGTCAAGAGACCCAGGTGGAATCTCCCGTGAATGGTCTACAGAAAGGGGAGAAAAAGAGTCAGTGCACTCTGCCACATCCCAGTATGCCTCGGAACTGCCCTTACTCAAGCTCTTTAGCTGCCTCCCATGCGCACGTGTGTGACATACCACACACAATAAGTGAGTCAGAAAATGGCCTGATGGATTATTCTAGTGAGAAATAGCATGATACTGCTTTGAATCAACAAAATTGAGTGATTTGCTAAAACTAAACCACCAATCAGATAACCACCAACAGCTTTTATCATCCCACAATATGGCAAAGTAAAGATGTTAGTCTGTGCTATACAATGACAATGACAACAAAGGACATGTCACTTGTCTATCTATTATAAAAAGAAATCCTGTCCTCGAAAGCAAAAGCAAGGCTACGATACGTGATCTTCTCGGAAGACATTTTAAAGACCCGCGAGACCAAAGACATGCCCTACTTACAATCTACCCGCAAGACCAAAGACACACCCATCTTACAATCTATCAAATAGGACAATAGGCAGCAAAACATTCAGTCTTGTAAAGAATTTGAGCAAACACAAATCCAGGGCCCTCAGCACAAACAGAGCATATAAGGACAGTACGTTATAAATGAAATGTCAACATCTAAGCGAAGAAGAAAGCAGCGCTGAGAAAAGAGACTCAAATGCGTTGGACAGAAAAAAGAGGAAAAAAGAATAATCGAGGTGCAAATTCAGAAAATAAGGAAAGTAATTATCAGCCCGGAACAAGTGGAATTGAAAAAAAAGCATGTCCAATCTGGCTCAGAATTAAATGACACGGAGTAAAAGACAAAGTAGAACTTCATAAAGACGTTTATAAACGTTGGCGCTAAACACATGCAGAGCAGGTTAGAGACTATGAAACCAGGGAAATTAGAAAGGCTCAAAAAAAAAAAAATGTTGGCGCTATACACATGTGGAGAAAGTTAAAGGATATGAAAGTAGGAAAATTAGAAAATATAAAAAAAGAAAGTAAAGATCGCAGTATCGCAAACAAACAAACTGCCTCATTTAACTATGCACCAGTCTAACTTTGGTTTTGCACAATAATTATTACACTATTGCACCTTAACACTTAATTCTACTTTATTCACATAATTTTACTTATTTATTATGTTCTACTATACTGTTATCTTTCAATCTATGACTTTTTGTTAATCTAACTGATATTCTTCTAACTTTGCACAGTTTTTGATAAGCAGATCAGGATGCATCTCACTGAGTGTTGTCCTGTATAACTATGCATGTGACAAATAAAGAATCTTGAAAATTTCAAAAAACGGAGTTTACCGCACATGCATTTATTGGTTACTTTGTTAATGTATATATATTTATCTGTCTACTTATTTAAAAAGCTAAATTTACCCCAGGAGTCAAAAACGTTCTGTCTAGCCCTAGTACAAAAACCTAGACAAAAGCTGGGGTATCACCTTGGTAACCCCATGTACTTTTGGAACCGTGAGAGGAAAATAGCACGACTTTACAGACAGGAGTCCAATGCAGAACTCTTCTTACTATTTTACTTTGTAAAAAAAAATTATTAACTGTTGATGATGTAGATCGTTTTGTCTGTGCTGAAATTCCAAACAGAGAAACCTATCCCGACCTCATTAAAAAGATTCAGCATATTGGGACTCGCAAGATTACAAATATTGTTTTTACAGAAGTTCTGAAATAAAAGTGAAACTAATAAAATAGCAACAATTCAAAGAAAAAAAAATCTTAAAAGTGTGTATCTGGAAAACCAAACATGGGGGTTGGCGAGCGAAGCGAGCAGGGGGCAAAGCCCCCTACTTCTACATGAAAAACAACAGTGACATGCAACGATAAGCAGTGGAAATACACAGTGCTTAATGAGGAAATACATTTAGATTCCAACATCTTCCAGTTAAGTTCAGCTCAGTTCATACAACTCCTTTCTAACCAAGTAATCCAGCTCAAGGTGTTGGCAATCCCGCAGCTAACTCAGCACTAGTAGAACATTAGTACAATCTGGATGAGAACAGGCCATTCAGCCCAAGAAAGCTCGCCAGTCATATCCACTTAATTCTTCCAAAAGAAGAAAGTTTTGAAAGTCCCTAAAGTCCATCTGTCTACCACACTACTTGGTATCTTATTCCAAGTGTCTATGGTTCTCTATATAAAGAAAAACTGTAATGTTTTTGCCAAATTTACCCTTGACGAGTTTCCAAGTGTGTAACCGTGTTCTTGTTAAACTCATTTTAAAGTCACCATCTCGATCCACTGGACTACTTCCCTTCAAAATTTTATACACTACAATCATGTTTCGTCTTTATCTTCTTTTACTTAAACTGAAAAGACTCAGCTCTTTTAATCTGTCCTCATAACTCATCCCTTTTAGCCCTGAATCAGCCTAGTCGCTCTTCTCTGGACCTTTTCTAGTGCTGCTATGTTCTTTTTGTAGCCTGGAGACCAAAACCGCACCCAGTACTCCAGATGAGGCCTCACCAGTGTGTTATAAAGTTTGAGCAGAAGCTCCTTGAACTTGTACTCCACACATCAGGGCGCTATATAACCTGACTTTCTGTTAGCCTTCTTAATGGCCTCTGAACACTGTCGGGAAGTCGATAGCTTAGAGTCCACTACTACTTCTAAATCCTTCTCATAACGTGTACTTTCGATTTTGACACCTCCCGTTGTGTATTCAAACTTCACATTTTTACTTACCTACATGTAATACTTTACATTAAATTTCATCTGCCCAAGCCTGTATGCTGTCCAAGTCCCTCTGTAATGATTCAACTGCAAACTTGTTACTTATTTTTCTAACCAGATCATTTATATATTGTCACACACGTGTGAATAGGAGGCAGCTGAAGGGCTTAGAGAATAATGGTAACACATCTGCCCAGGCGGTGGCGGGGTACACTAACGCTCTTTCTAAGTTCCCTGCAGACCTTTCCTGGGAAATCCCACCAGGAGCCACTACCTCAACTCGGGACGACATCACTTCCCCCAGACTTCCTATAAAGCCTCACTCCCTTCCTCTGGAATTCAGTTCTGTTTTGGACTCTGTCTTGTAAACTTCACTTGCTACCAGACCTTTGACTTTTGCAGCCAGGAACACATTATACGGGTGGCTGCCCCAAACCTTTACAATGTCTCGGGTCTCTTCTTGTCACAATATATAATAGGAACAATGACATCAATCGTAGACTCATATGCACCCACTTGTAGTTTAAAGTCACCATTGAATCTAATGTTGGTAAAATAAAGAAAAACCCCACAGAGACATGGAGAGAAACAGCAGAAAATGCATCTAACGTAGCCATTTGCCTACACTGCACATTCATGTATCTTGGGGAACAAGAACTGGAAGTTTTTGTCCTTGAGAGGATGCATATGCCACTGGCAATGGGATTTATAACAAAACTGTTATGTTTTATGAATTGGTTGCCTTTTGCACATGTATGCAGCATTCAAGGTGTACAAAACGCAATTTAGATGCAAACGGGTAAGCAAGACAACAAGCACTATGGAAAGCCACTCTTCTAGGTCTGTTATGTTGGAGTTTCCCCGTTTCCGGGTAACAAATGTGGGAATGACATGTTGTAATGAGCATGATCCAATCAGGGAAGGGTTATGTAATAAGCACAAACCAATCAGAGTGAGATTCAAAAGTTTTCAAAACAGTCTTTCAAAAACGTTTTCAAAAGTTTTCATTTTCACCCATTTACACTGTAATGCTGAGCCAGACTTCTCAGAAATATGTAGCCCTGGGGAGCGTTTTAGTTTCTTAATACACCAGATGGTGTGTCTTGGACACATCATCAGTGAGGAACCCAGGATCATAGTGCGTTTTGGGTCTTAGATCATCAGACACCCTCACAAAGTCTTGTGTCCAAGTCATGCACTATACCATTGATCACCCCTCTTGATTCAATGATGTTCTTGCTGGCTCTTCTTTTCTGTAATCCTTTAATCTTAAGAAGATAGAGTGGTTGATGTAGAGACTGCCCTGCAAAGCCCCTGCAGCCTGCCTTAATGGGTTTACAGCAGGTCTTTCATACATACCTTTTACGTTCCTCTACTAGCTTAAGATATTTGGCCTTCTTACACTCATGGATCACCTCTATCCAGTCCTCACGGGGTAAAGTGAGTTCCATCATAATTACTTGCTTAGAATAGTCAGATGTTAAAACGAAATACAGCCTGAGTGTCATCCTTGCAATGTTTTCCAGAAACTTCACCTGCTTCCCTAGATCAGTCTTCAGCTGCCAGTCACACACTAAGGCTAGCAGTTGAGGTCCTGAGGTCCTTCTAAGATTTTTCTCCTGCCTTAACAAAGGCAATCAGGTCAGGTCAGGTCAAGTTTGCCGCACCCACCACATGACAAAACGATCCTAGTTGGCAATCCCCCCAGGCAGACACATGGTCCAGTAACCACCCTCTGGAAATGATCCTCCAGATGCTGCAGCCAGGTATTACGTGGGCGGCCCCTTGGCCTGGTCCAGCCACTCGAGTCCTCAACAATGAGGATCCTGTGAGCTGGATCACCCTCGGGGAAACGCGCCACATGGCCGTAGTGCCGCAACTGACGCTCCCTCACAATGCAGGTCATGTACCTCACTCGGGACTCCATGAGCGACCGCTGATTCAACACAAAGTCAAACCAGTGGTACCCAGGGATTCTCCGAAGAGAAACAGTACCAAAGGAGTCCAGTTTTTGTCTCAGGTCACTGGATAGCGTCCATGTCTCATAACTATATAGCAGGGACCTTCATCCTTTTGCAGATATCAGGAGCGCCACACACCTCTTTCCAGCAACCTCATGATCCCCCATGTTCTCCCAATCCATCTACTGACTTCATAGGAAGAGTCACCAGAGACATGAATGTCACTGCCATGGTAAGTAAACCTCTCGACAAACACAATGCTGTGCCTTATTGGTTGCTAATGTTTACTCTATTGAATTTTGAGTCAGATACTGCCTTCAGCACCTGGGCATGGTACCATCTATACCTCCCCACTCCCAAAGCGTTCAAGCAGCAGCTCAAATTATGCTCCAAGGAAACTCTTGCCAGGCATAGTGGTCATAGTGGGGTATCTGCTAGACCCCAACATTGCAGGTTAGATGGGCTTGGAAAGGCATTATAAACTGACTGGATCAGAAACTTGAGTTTAGCTGGTTCTGCCTTCCAAAATTCAGCCCGTGTGATCTTATGGTCAGTTATATGATCCCAGTTGGTCCAAGCTCCCTGCTTACGCATAGCCATTGTCCTGCTACAGCCTGTGCATGGCTCGCTCCCTGGATCAACTGACATCTCTCTTTCTGCCTCTTGTAGTGGGGTCTTGTATAGCTTCCAAACACAGCTCATCAGGCTGCCATTGAACCTTACTGTATTAGAATACCTTGTCTCAGCCTTGCTTCTGCCAGTTCAGCTGCCTCCTATGCCCAACACTTCCTCCCAGTTCTAACTCTTGTGTCAGCTGAGTCTCTTTAAAGTAGCATCTCCCAGGTTCTGGTGACCTTAAAAATACCCTGTTTTTGGGGGTCGAGAATACTGGTGTAGTGTGGATTAAAGGTGAAAATGGAGACTACTGCCTGCATTTTAAAATTAATATGTAGTAGTGTGGCCAAAGAAAACCACAAATTTTCTAACCTACTTACCCAGTTCTCTGGAAGTACTCAGTGCAAAGGGAGAACTAGCCATGGACAAGGCACCCTTCGATATCACATCCATACTGTTTGCCACTGTTTAATGTAATCTGCGCATGTTTGAAATGGAGGAAAATTTAAAGAACTTGCAAACGCCACACAGACGATGCCCAGATATGAGATATGAAACCCTCTCTCTGGAAACGTAAGGCAGCAGCTTTAGTTTCTGTACTACTCTTCTGCCACAACATAATGGTAGCAAGCGTATTTCCAGCTGGATAAAAAGACACTTTTATTTGTTAAATTGTAAAATCCAAATCATGAACTTGAAGCTACTGATTCTTTGCTCTCCCTGTGTGGTGGCAAAAAGGCTCCAGTATACAGCCCTTTGGCAGCATCACATGTCTTTATGGAGCAGGGTATATAATTCCCTTCCCTTGTGCCTCTAATCAAACAATGGCAGAAGCAATAGCATTAATTTCCCAAGTGTTTCACGTTTTCTTGCACTTCCAGAGATTATTTCAGAAAAAAAAGGTTGCATTATGAGGTTTCCTACTAAAATGTCACTGAATCTGTAGGCCTGGGCTTTATGAAAAGGGCACATTCCAGACAGCTGATTCAGAGGAGCAGCTGTTCCAAACAGGAGACTGTCTTACCAGCCCAATATGCAGTCTGGCTTTTGTGGCACCAGGGCTGCTTTGTCTTTTCGAAAGATACTGTGCATGATTACCATATGAATCAAACCGTTAGTGAATTAAATTTGTGATTCTGAAATTCTTTGGAATTAAATTTACAGTATTAAGTGAGTGTAAACATATGCATGAGTGTGTCTTGCAATGGGTTGGCGCCCCATCTTGGGTTGATTTCTGTCTTGAACTCAATGCTATGTGAAATGAATAGACCTTGACACCAAAAGGACATTTTGGGGCAGCCATCCGTATACTTGAATAAGGCTGCAAATACGAAGATTTGGTAATACAGAAGAGTACAGGTTGAGTCCAACAATAGAACTGAGTACAAAAGGAGGATGACTGGCTTTTAAAACAGGTTGGCAGGTGTGACACCATCTGGGGCCGGAAACAGAAATGATGTTCTTGGGCCCGTAACTGGAAGTGACATCATCTGGGGCCAGAACCGGAAGTGATGTTCTTGGGCCCGTAACTGGAAGTGACGTTGTTGGAAGCACTCAGAATTTCCCGTGTCTGGTCTTTAGAGATAAAAGAGAAAGGTTTACTGCACCCCGCCTCACCCTGACCTGGCATGGAATTATGTTCTTTTGGTTCTTCTAGCTGACTCCCATGCGCACGTATGTGACAGCTGCTAATAAATGCAGAAGATTGGCACATAAAATTGATTAAGCGGATTTTATAATGGATATTCATGCATAACGTACTTTTCACTTGACATGCTCTGAGCACCACACATATTTACAAAGTTGAATACATTTGTCATAAAACATCAAGAAATGGAAACATTAAATATCATTTACAGGGGAGGATCAACTATGAAACCAATGAAGCTTAATCTTGAAGGACCCCAGAAGCAACTGTAGTCCACATTGCTTAAATAAATTGGGTGTCTCCTTATGAGAAGGGATTTTTACAATCCCTACATGTAGTAATTCATTTTTATTTTTTAAATTGTGGTGATCTGTCGTGGAACATCCCCACTGAAGAAGGTAACAGTCATTACTCAGACCTCATTGCTGGTTGTGAAGGGACCTCCATAACAGTTCAGGCTTCAGAACCCATTGAATGTATAGTAGGTTTGCCATTGATCATGTGATAACAGTCTCAGACTTACTTATCTGAGCGAGTGATCATTTACCTGAGTGATCGTGTAAGAAGAAGATTGGTAAGGCAGGCCATCAAGAGATCACTGACAGCTCTAAAGGACCTACAAGCTACAGTGGGTAAGATTGGAGAGGCTGTGGAGACAACAACTGCCACAGCCGTTTGGAAGGTTAGAATCAAATGCTAAGCAGGTACCAAAACTGGATGAGGCACCAATCTATCTCAGGGTCTACTCACCACACAAGGCCAATTTAGCATTGCCAGTAAACCTAATATGCATGTCTGGGGACTGTGGGAGGAAAAGCAAAATAGCTGGTGGAAAACACACAGGAAAAGACTTCTCAAAGCCGACAATCGGATATGGGTATGAAATCCAGAACACTGATCCATTAGGCAGCAGGGTTAGTCAACAAACTGATACTACATGCATTATGTCAACGTATATAAGTGGACAAACCAGGAGCTGGACTAGAGAAACTTCTGGAAAACCTGCCGGATCTCCATTTATTATATGAACTGTAAGTTAGAAACCAAAAAAATCCTCCTAAGGTGGAGAAATGATAGAAGCATAAAGCTGGATACCTCATTTGTTTAGTTGCTCTTCATGATGTTTTTTCTTTTCTGTCCCAAATATCTTCATCATTATATAGTTATTGTTATAAATACAGTGCTTTTCTTTTTATGAAAATGTTAATATATTTGGAGAAACATTGTCTAAATGAGGCCATCTGTTACAATATATGTATCCAGGCTAATAAATAAATAATGCATTTTTTTGTATTCCCATTGCTAGTGAAAAGTATAATAAATGTTAAAGCAAAAAGGAAATAAAAACAATGGGAATTCAAACTGGACCAGTGGTTTGATGACAATTAGATATCATTTTTGTTGTAAATATTGTCAGTCGAGAAAACCCACGGCGAGCAGACGGTCGAAAGACGGAGGGTTAAAAAAGGGTACTGACCTTTCTCTTTCTTTCTCCGCAGAAGCAAGGAAGAAAAATAAACCGACGTGTTGCAGAGCCAAAATGGCCAATGTGTATTTCCAGCCTTCGTTGATGAGATCACAAAAAAGTCCAAAACAAGACGTCACTTCTCCCCTTTAATTTCCTGTAGCAATTGGTCTTTCTGTATAAATACCCCCCGGGTTACCTTATGTTTTTGTCAAATGCTTCGTTGAGCCTGTTTTGTTTCAGCCTTATTTTGACCTGTCCATTGGACATTATACGGGGTGGTTCCCCAAAACCTTTATTTGACAGGCTGTCATATTTTATTTCCCGCAATATGAATTTGTTGTTTGTCTTATTGCCGTCCAGTCACTTAGATTTTTTTTTTTATATTTTTATTTTATTAATTTTCATTGTAATCATTCCATACAAACAGATCAATTTATAACCCAACAAAATTGAAGACAAATCAAACCCCACCCCTGAGAAGGAGAGCTTAGCTAAAGGAAAATTGCTTAAGGCTTTTTAATAAGGCAACATTAAACAAAAGAAAGGGAGAAGTAAATATATATGTAAATAAGAGATGGAGAAGGGAGTTAAATGCGGTAATAGTTATTTCTCTTATTCTAAAATAATATTGATTAAATCCTGCCAGGTTTTGAAAAAATTTTGTACAGATCCTCTAACTGAGAATTAGATTTTTTCCAATTTCAAATAATATAAAACATCAGTTTCCCACTGACTTATAAGAGAAGAATTAGGATTCTTCCAATTTAACAAAATAAGTCTGCATGCCAAAAGTGTAGTAAATGCAATCACTGTTTGCTTGTCCTTCTCCAATTCAAGTCCATCTGGAAGAACACCGAACACAGCTGTTAATGGGTTAGGAGGGATTGTGATACCAAGGCTGTCTGAAAGGCACTTAAAAATTTTTGTCCAAAATGATATTAGTTTGGTGCAGGCCCAGAACATGTGACCCAGTGAGGCAGGAGCTTGGTTGCAGCGTTCACAGGTTGGATCCTGCCCTGGAAACATTTTGAACAGTTTTAAGCGAGACAGATGGGCTCGATATATAATTTTTAGTTGAATAATTCTATGCTTTGCGCATATAGAGCTCGAGTGAATTCTCTGCTTTGCTACCTTCCACTCCTTTTCTGATATATTGATTAAGAGATCTTCTTCCCAATGTCCTCTTGGATCTTTGAAAGGTAGGGACTCTAATAAGATTTTATATATTGCGGAAATAGTGTTTATTTCCTCGAAATTGAGCAGTATTTTTTCCAGTAATGTGGAGGGTGCAAGGTGGGGGAAATCTGGCAATTTCTGTTTAACAAAATTTCTAATTTGAAGATAGTAAAAGAAATGTGTAGCTGGGAGGTTGAATTTTGAACGTAATTGTTCAAAAGATGTAAATATGTTGTCTATATAAAGATCTCTGAGCATTTTAATCCCAAAACTTTTCCAGGTATTAAAAACTGGATATACTTGTGAAGGTTGAAAGAGGTGGTTCTCTTGCAGAGGTGCCACTGATAAAAGATTTTCCATCTTAAAATGCTTTCTGATTTGGTTCCATATTCTGAGTGAGTAAAGCACAATTGGGTTATTAGTATATTTGCGATAACTTTCATTTATTGGAGAGCAGAGCAGGGAATATAAAGAAGTACTACAGGATTTTACTTCTATTGCGGACCAAGCCTGTGTATGTTCATTTATTTGTGTCCAGGTTTTTATGGCTTGTATGTTTGCTGCCCAGTAATAAAACTGAAAATTAGGTAAAGCCATGCCACCTTCTGCCTGAGGTCTTTGTAGGGTCGCTCTCCGGATACGTGGGTGTTTTGAGTTCCAAATGAATGAGGTTATTGTTGAATCTAACTGTTTAAAAAACGATTTATTGATATATATTGGAATGTTTTGAAATAAAAAGAGACGTTTAGGAAGGATATTCATCTTAACAATGTTAATTCTTCCGGCTAGAGTGAGATGAAGGGTTGACCATCTATGCAAGTCTTGCTTAATTTTTTCCATACAGACGCCAAACTTTTGTTGATAAAGAGCTTTATGTTTACTTGTGATATTTACCCCTAGGTATTTAAACTGATAAGCTATGGTAAAAGGTAGGGTGTGTAATCTAATATTATATGCTTGTGAATTCACTGGAAAGAGTATTCTTTTATTCAGATTAATTCTAAGACCAGATATCTTTTGAAATTCTGTTAGTGCTGTTAAAACAGCAGGGACAGTGTTTTCTGGGTCTGATATATATAAGACCGTATCATCTGCATATAGAGAAATTTTCTGTTCCAGTCCTTCTCTGACAATCCCCTTTATCTGATAAGAATTTCGGCAGTGAACCGCCAGTGGTTCAATAGCGATTGCAAACAACAGTGGCGACAAGGGACATCCTTGTCTGGTACCACGTTGTAGTTTAAAGTAGTCTGAGCAAATGTTATTAATACAAACTGAAGCTTCTGGATTGGTATACAGTAGTTTGATCCATGCACAAATATTTGGGCCAAACCCAAATTTCTCCAATGCAGTGAAAAAGTAATTCCATTCAATCATATCAAATGCTTTTTCTGCGTCTAATGATAGTAATATCTCTGGGGTGTTTGATTTTGCTGGTGAATATATAACATTAAACAAGCGTCGGAGATTTGAAGATAGGTGTCGGCCTTTAATAAATCCAGTTTGATCTTGTAATATTACTGAGGGCAGCACTTTCTCCATCCTTCTAGCTAGGATTTTTGAGAGTATCTTAACATCATTATTCAGGAGTGAAATTGGTCTGTATGATGCACATTGTAACAAGTCCTTATTTTGTTTAGGAAAGACGGTGATTAATGCTTGTCGAAATTTTTGAGGTAGTATTTGGTTGTCTCTAGCTTCTGTAAATGTTGCCCATAAGAGGGGAGCTAGCTGAGTGGAGAATTTCTTATAAAATTCTACGGGGTAACCATCAGGGCCTGATGATTTCCCGCTTCGTAGTGACTTTATAGCGTCTAGTAATTCTGTTAGCGTTAGAGGTTTATCCAGTTCCTCAGCACTTAAAGCATCTATTTGTGGTATCTGTGATGTATCCAGAAATGCATTAGATTGTGTGTTGTCTTCTTTGGGCTCAGCAGAATATAAAGACTTATAATAATCTCTAAATGTGTGCATTATTTTATTATGGTCAATGATTTCTTCTCCATTCTTGTTGGTGATTACTGGTATTGCATTGTGAACTTCTTGTTTGTGAATTTGTTGAGCTAAAAGCTTATTAGCTTTTTCTCCGTGTTCATAGTAATGCTGTCTAGACTTCTAAATAAGTTGTTCAGTTTCTTTAGTTGTTAAGATGTTAAGTTCTGTATGCAGGGCCTGCCTTTTCCTGTGGAGAACTTCATTTGGACGCCTGGCTTGTTCTTCATCTATTCTAGTAATTTCACTTCTTAGCTCTGACACTTTCTTGGTTTCTAATTTATTTCTGTGGGAAAGATATGAAATAATCTGTCCTCTTAAGAAGGCCTTTAGAGTTTCCCAGAGTGTTCCTGCAGAAACCTCTGTGGACGTGTTTGTCTCTAGGAAGAAGCTGATTTGTTTGGATATAAATTCTGTGCAGTTCTCATCTGCCAATAAAAGAGGGTTAAGACGCCATCTGCGAGGTGAGTGTGAGGGGCTTAATGATTTTAGCTCCAAGACTAGAGGGGCATGGTCAGAGATAACAATTGTGTTGTATTTGCATGATTCAATTGTAGGCAGGAAATTATTATCTATAAAAAAATAATCAATTCTTGAGTAGCTATAATGTACTGGTGAGTTGAACGAATATGTTCTTGAGTTTGGGTTAAGAAACCTCCAGGGGTCTGATAACTTGTGATCATTCAAAAACTGTGTAATTATCTTTGCAGTATTAGATGTCGTCCCCCCTGTCACAGGAGTCCTATCTAAGAGTGGATTTAAAACACAATTAAAGTCCCCAGCCATTATAATTTTATGAGTGTTCACATTGGGAATGGATGCAAATAGATTTTGCATGAATTCCTTATCATCAACATTGGGTGCATAAACATTTATCAAAATCATTTTACTGTTATATAAGTTGCCCATGACCATCACATATCTCCCTTCAGGGTCCGATACTACATCTGATGCTACAAATGGAACTGTTCTATGTATGAGAATTCCCACCCCTCTAGTTTTCTTTATAAAGCTAGAATGGAACATTTGGCCAGTCCAGTCTTTTTGTAGTCTGAACTGATCCTTGGTTAGTAAGTGGGTCTCCTGTAAAAATACTATTTTAGCATTTAAGCCTGTTAGGTGAGAGCATACTTTCTTTCTCTTTAATTCGTGATTCAGGCCTTTAACATTCCAGCTCACAAAGTTAACTGTCCCATCATGGAGACATTGATTCTGAGTTTTTAATGTCATTTTATAGTTTTAATTGGTAATATGGCAGTTTTAATCTTACTGTCAAGATTCCCCATGAGTTATTGCATTTTAGCCTATTGTTGCATTGATATTTATAATTATAAGGATTACAAGAATAGATTAGATATAACCTGCTCTCCTTCTCTCCCCCCTTTATCCCCCCACCCCCCCATTTTGCCTCCCCACATGAGGCTAGATCCCACTTCGCGATGTCCCAGTCCTCTGACATAGGAAGAGACAGAGCACGTCCAAAACAAAACAAACCCCACCCTGCAGCGGCGTTAGAGAATTAAAACAGAGATATCTTTTGCAGCTAAATTCTTAATACTATCTGCCGAAAATATTATCATTAACAGTATTTAAGCTTGAAATAATCTTCAGCGCTTAGATTTTAAACATGATTTTCTCCGGTCAGTGTGACGGGAAATCAGAGACTATCCTGGCATCGATAAGTAAAAGGTGTGGACCACCATTCGTTAAAGGGTTTGGTCACTTTCGCTCTCATGACATGATTAATGCAGTAATATGTAATTAATCAATATATCAACATCTATAGTGGTTTAAGCATTGTTTTTGTAAACTACAAATGAAATTCATGTTAAGCAAAGTCCTTTTATTGACACATTATTTAACACGAATGTACAGGTGAATGCAAACGTTGTCTGAAAGGTCCACTGTAGCTTTACATTATACGTACATAATAAATATGTTTAGTCACGCACTGTGCAAAATAAACTCATTACATAAATAAACACACACATTTGATGCCAGGGCAATGCAATATTCCATACAATGCATGCTAATCACAAAAAATAGTTGTGAGTCAATGGAATATTAGAACAATTTGGATGAGAACAGGCCATTCAGCTCAGCAAAGCTCACCAGTCAACTTAATACTTCTAATATAACATCAAGAGTTTTGAAAGTCGCTAAAGTCTTACTGTCTACCACACTAATTGGTCACTTATTCTAAGAGTCTATCGTTCTTTGTGTAAAGTAAAACTTCCTAATGTTAGTGCGAAATTTACCCTTAAGAAGTTTCCAACTGTGCCCCTGTGTTCTTCATGAACTCATTTTAAAGTCACCGTCTCAATCCACTGGACTAATTCCCTTCATAATTTGAAACACTTCAATCATGTCACCTCTTAATCTTCTTTTTCTTAAACTGTAAAGCTCTTTCCTCATAACTCATCCCCTGTAGCCTTGGAATCAGCCTAGTTGCTCTTCTCTGGACCTTCTCTAGTGCTGTTTTGTCCTTTTTGTAGCCTGGAGACCAGAACTGCACACAGTACTCCAGATGTGGCCTCATCAGTGTGTTATGAAGATTGAGCAGAACCTCCTGTGACGTGTACTCCACACATTAGGGTGCTATATAACCTGACATTCTGTTAGCCTTCTTAATGGCGTCTGAACACTGTCTGGCCATTGGTCGTGTCAAGTCCACTACGACTCCTAAATCCTTCTCATAAGGTAGAGTTTTGATTTTCGGACCTCCCATTGTGTATTCAAACCTTACATTTTTACTACTTTACATTTACTCACATTAAACTTCATCTGCCACAAATCTGCCCAAGCCTATATGCTGTCCAAGTCCCTCTTTGATGATTCAGTGGATTTGAGATTATCTGCCAATGCACCTAGCTTGGTATCATCTGCAAACTGAACCTGGTGTGTTACTTATATTTCTATCCAAATTATTTAATATACAGTATATATTTAATATGTATTTTAAATAGCAGTGGATCTGGCACTGACTGGTGCTGGATACCACAATTAACGTCAGCAAATTCAGATAAGGTTCCTTGCACCATAACCCCCTTCTCGTGTGTGAGCCAATTTTGCACCCATCTACACACCACACCTTGAACTCCCACTTCTTTTAGTCTGATGCCCAACCTCTCATGTGGCACCTTATCAAATGCTTTCTGAAAGTCAAGAGAAATAAAATCATATGCTCCATTTTGATCATATCCGTTTGTTGCTTCCAGCTGGACATGATGACGACAGTAAGTGCTTCTCACAGTGTGCAAATTCACCCAAAAATGATAATTATTTCATTATCAAAAAAGTAAAGAAGAAATATAGTATAACATTTTCAAGCCAGCTTCATTCAGTTCATGGTCATAAAATATTATTCCAAATTGCAGCATCAGACACAAGACCGTAAAATGCACATGCCCACATTCTCACAGGTCCAATTTGATTCACCAAAATGTGAAATATCAGGTAACAAAATGTATACATTCAGGTCGCAAAACAGTCACAGCAAATTCAACATCATGGGGTGTCAAAGCCTAACACAAAAAACCAACCCAGGGTAGGTTGCCAGTATGGAATTGTAGTTAATATAAGATCTTTTATAACCTATTACAGTATATGCTTAAATGAAGTTGTAACAATGAATTATTAAAACATAAGGAAAAGGGCTAAAGGTAACTAAAGGGTTAACTAAACATGGCCTAAAGCCTGAGTACATGAGGCCTCTTCACTCTTAGAGAAACCACCAGCTTGATTTTCCAAAGTTAGAATGAGGTAAGTGAGTAACGAACACCCCTCTAGAAAGTGAGATCAATAGACAAGTCCGCAAAGGACTGAGACATTTGTGCACATCTGTGCTCAAATAAATAATTGTTCTGCATTCTCATCTGGGTTCCATCTTCTTTGAAAATAGAAGAAAGTTTTTTCCACAACATCAGCCCATCTCAAAGGTACATTCATTCATACCCAGCCATTCCAGACTCACCATTTAATCTAACTTTAGGATGTGTCAGGAAAAGGAGAGCACCTAGAGAAAAACTCACACATACTGCATGTGACAAAAAAACATGCAAACTCTCCATGAACCTAGAACTCTGGAGCTTTGAGGCTGTTTCACTAATCACTATACCAGCAAAACCGGTATTTTGTACAATAAGAGGTACTCAGTCAATCATTTTTATGTATTTTTTCCATTTACACAAAGTATACCCTAATCAATTATCTGACATCTAGATACCGTGTCATTCAAACTAAAAATGCCCATGGCTTCGGGATTAATAAAGTACCTATCTATCTATCTAATAATACACATTAGCTGAATGGGCACCCTCTAAATCAGGGGTTCTTAACCTGAGATCCATGGAACCCTAGGGGGTCCTTGGATGAGGTTCAGAGAGTCCGTGAGGGTCAGATAAAAATTAACTTAGACATTTTAGAGTAGATGATGTAGTAGTAGTAGTAGTAGTAATGGTAGTAGAAAACATAGTAGTAGCAGATCTGTTTTTATTTACACAAGAGGATTGTATCTCATAATTATAATGAGTGGCCATTACTTATTGCATAAAAAAATGAGTGTTTAATAATACTTTGTGTATGTCATATATGTATGAGACAATCAAAACTCGATAAGTAAAGTACATTATATTCATTGCATGCAAAGTTGTGTTTAGGTGAATATATCTGGAGATGGGGGTCCATAGTTTTCATCAGATTCTCAAATGGTCCTTGACTGAAAAAAGGTTAAGAATCACTGCTCTCAGGTGGGGGTTGATTTGTTTTCGATTCTATTTTTGTAAAAATTGATCTATTTGTATGGAATCAATAAAATAAAAAAAAAAAAAAAGAATCACTGCTCTAAATGTTCCATTTTTCTCTAACACCCTGCTCTGTTGTTGCGAAAGGTTTACATTGGTATTTGTAAACTCACATCTCAGTTATTTACTTTCTTGCCATCACTCATTAAAATAATCTACCTGTTGAACAGCAGATATTGTAACAAAAGCTTTAAAGGTGTATGTTATCCGTATTGTAGATATCTGTTTGTGTTTCAATGGGCATTTGATAATGAAAATTTTAATAACAATACCCAGATGAAGTACTTTACTCACATACTTATTAAGTAGAATTTGCTATGTATGGAGTGAATCGGAATAGTTGATTAAGCTAAGTGGAAGTTCTTATTCTGGATCTTAGTTATAATCACATCTCTTTCACTGGCATGTTATGCTTTCCAGAATTTTGTAGGTTTTTGAGTTTTCTTATCAGTCCCTTATATATAGATGTATGAACTTATTATTTAAAATCTATTTTCATTTATCAGCTTCATTTTAACTGAAATTAAATAGTTTACTGGTGGTGCAGTCTGTGGTGGGCTGACGCCATGCCTGGGGTTTGTTTCCTGCCTTGCGCCCTGTGTTGGCTGGGATTGGCTCCAGCACACCCCCATGACCCTGTAGTTAGGATATAGCGGGTTGGAAAATGGATAGATGGATGGTGGTGCAGTGGCCAGTGTGGCTCCAGGGTCCTGGATTTAGATTCTGACCTGGTGGATGACTGGATGCAGTTTGCATGTTCTCCTTGTGTCTGGATGGGTTTTCTCCAAGTACTTTAATTTTCATTTTGCAGCCCAGTGACATGCAGGTCAGTTTAGGTGGTAATTCTGAACTGCCCTGATGTGGCTGGATTTGCCCTGAGATGAGCTAGTGACTCATCCAGAGTTTAATCCTACCAAAAGAATCTGGATTTGGCTTTAGCTGCCCAGTGTTCCTAAATTGTATTAACAGCTATTAAAGATGGAAGTATAAACAATGTTTTACATGGTTAATTCAAATATTATTTTAATGCTTGGTAGCGCAAAATAAAATATTGTTAAGTTAGGTATTCACCTACCCCTGGTGACCACACTGAGGATAAAGCATGCATAGAAAATGATAATGGTAATAGTATTCACCTACAGACTCTATTTAATCATTGGAATACTCCACCTAAAAATGATATCTTTTTGAAATAATCACTTTGCATTAGCCACGTTTTTTTGAAATAAGGATATCTATGGTTAAGACTTACAATGATGGTGGAACAGTGGTGCAGTTGTAGCACTACAGCCTTGCAGTAAAGAGACCAAGGTTTGTGTCCAAAGTCCTCCCTACGTGTTCTGTCTGTGTCTGTGTGGGTTTCCTTTGGGTGCTCCAGTTTCCTCCCACAGTCCAAAGGTATGCAGGTTAGGTGAATTGACATCAGTAAATTAGCCATAGTGTGTAGCTGGGGTGTGAGTGTATGTGTTTGCCCTGTGATGGACCGGCACCCTGCCCAGGGTTTGTTCTTGCCTTGTACCCTGTGCTAGCTGGGATAGTCTTCAACACAAAACCGTGACCCTGTTCAGGACTAAGCAGGTTCCAAAATGACTAACTGACTGACTTTGCAATGAGTAAATAAGTCAAGAGGCCTTATTGTCATATTATCCATACACAGAATATACAGTGGCATTAAATATTGTTCTCCAGCACCACATTGAAACATATATATAAACACAGTACAAGTGCAAGACAAGTAGTGAACTTTACTCTACTCTACTATACATGATAACAACCAATAATAGTAAAGATAACAGAAGTAAAAGATGTCCTGTATGTAGATGAACTATTTCCGGCAAGCAGGGCAGCCCAGAGTTAGGAGTCTGGACAGCCCTGGGGTAGGAGTTGTTCCAGAATCTGGCAGAACTGGTTTGAATGCTATGGTGCACCAAATAGAAGCAGGACAAAATGACTGAGAGGGGGTGGTAGGGGTGGTCTTTCACGGTGCTGTAGACTTTGCAGATACAACTCTTGATCTTTAATGGAGTGTAGAGAGGTCCCAATGATCTTTTCTGCTGCATGCACTATCTGTTGTAGGACCTTGCAGTTGCCAACACTGAAGTTCCCAATCGAAATGATGATGCAGTTGGTCAGAATGCTCTCTATGATGCCCCTGTAGAATGTGATGAGAGATTGAGACACTGTTGTGACTTCTTGGCTATACCGGTATTGTTCATTTTCAAAGTGAGTTTAGCTGCCAAGTGCACACCAAGTAAATTTGATGCTCTTGACCAATTCCACCATGGAGCCCTTGATCTGCAGTAGGGTGTGGGTAGCATGGGCCTTAGTTAAATCAACAATCATCTCTTTCATCATGTCCATGTTAAGAGACAAATTGTTGCACTTGCATCAGTCCGCTGGTCATCGTATCTCCATTCTGTAAGCTGACTCATCCCCACTGCTGATGAGATGTGCTACAAACTTAAAGGTGGTGTACAGTGATAAGTCAGCAGAAGTGGGCTGAGAACGCAGCCCTGGGGAGGTGCCAGTGCTCTACATGATGGTGCTGGAGATGTGGACTGTCTGGAGTCTCTCAGTCAGGAAACACCAGGATCCAGTTGCAGAGGTAAATATTGCAGACATACAGTATCTTCCATATTAGCTTCTGGGGGATGATGGTGTTGAATGCTGAATTGAAGTCTGTGAACAGCATTCTAACATAAGTATTTTTGGTCCAGATGGGACAGAACCAGATGGAGAGTAGATGATATGACATCCTCAGTGAAATGATTTGAGCAATGGGTGAACTGGAGAGGGTCATGTGACATGGAAAGTGTGGCTTTCAGATGGGCCAGGAGGCTTTCCTTCCGTCCGCTCACTTTTGGGTGTGATGTCAGTAGATACAATTAAATGTATATGGTTTCTTCAGAAAACGTTGAAATTAAATTCACGTTTATTTCTGTTTATTTTTTCTCTATATAGTGCAGTTGAACATCTTTTGCATTGTTATTTTGGACTGTATGAGCTGGTGCCTATTGTACATCTTGGTCTGTAGAAATCTGATTTAGTATACATTTTGTCACAATAAACAAATGAAGCCTGCATAGTGACGTTCCATTTCATTTTACATGCTGATATTGCTAAACCCTTTTAATAATACTAGGGGGCTCTGCCCTCTGCTCACTTCTCATCTCTGCCACTCGTGTATGTGGATTTCACTGTCACTAAACAACAAATCTTTTAATTCTCGCGGATAGGCCTCTTCATTGGGAAGAAACACTACTTTTCCCTGATGGCAACATGAATTAGATGATTTACAAGTTTCCAACTTAACGTTTAAAGCCAAACAATATCTACATACTTCTATCATATCACCTATGTCCATATATTCAATCTCTTTTTGCTGTTCCGTTATTTCACCAAGTAATAATTTCCATTTGTTAGCGCTAATGCAATCTTTACTATCATTTTTTTGAGATTTTCGAATTTTAGTACTTTCATAATCTCTAACCTGCTCTGTATGGGGTGGTGCAGTGGTAGCGCTGCTGCCTCGCAGATAGGAGACCTGGGTTCTCTTCCCGGGTCCTCCCTGCGTGGAGTTTGCATGTTCTCCCTGTGTCTGCGTGGGTTTCCTAACACAGTCCAAAGACATGCAGGTTAGGTGCATTGGCGATTCTAAATTGTCCCGTGTGTGTGCTTGGTGTGTGTGTATGTGCCCTGCCCAGGATTTGTTCCTGCCTTGCGCACTGTGTTGGCTGAGACTGGCTCCAGGTGACCCTGTGTTAGGATATAGCGGGTTAGATAATGACTGACTGCTCTTCATGTGGATCACGGCAATGTTTTTGAACCTCTTTACGACATTGTACTTCGTCTTCTACTCTTTGTCTTTTATTTCCGACCCTGCTTGGAGCTCAGAGCACAGGAACTGTGTCTGATAAAAGCATTGACATGAATGAGAAGTGAGTGGACCGTGGGCATGGCTGTAAAAGGGCGGAGTGGTGGCTCTGAGGCTAGAGATCTGCACTGGCAATCGGAAGGTTGCCGGTTCGAATCCCGTCAATGCCATTAGGGACTCTGCTCTGTTGGGCCCTTAAGCAAGGCCCTTAACCTGCAATTGCTGAGCGCTTTGAGTAGTGAGAAAAGCGCTATATAAATGCAAAAAATTATTATTATTATTATTATTATTATTAAATGTTTGAGAGGAGGGCGTGACTTGTCAAAATCTCTTCGCAAACGTCTCATCTCGCGGGACTTGAAATTATCTCCGAGAAAGTCTCGTCCCAGGACTTCCTTATATAATAGTAGAGAGATTTATAAACATAGCTATTTATTTGTTTTTCACATCTTCCCAAAGTATTTTTTCTTTATGTTTTACTTTTATAATAGGCACTTTTTAAGATTTTAACAAATAAAAACCATTTAAGAGTTTAACCAATAAAAACTTAAAAGATTTTTACCAATTACATCTTGCCTGAAGAAGGGGCCTCAGTTGCCTTGAAAGCCTGCATATTGTAATCTTTCTAGTTAGCCAATAAAAGGTGTCATTTTGTTTAACTTCTCAATACATCCATAAAGGCTGACACGGTACAACACCCCAGTACTACAGATTTTAACCAATAAAAGTTGCTTTCAACCTCCAGAAATGTCCCACTGTTTGACCCTGAACAAGTCAACTGCTTAACCTATTGAAATAAAGACACAATTGTACCTCCTGTACACCCTTGTGTTTTTTAACTCACTTACCATGAAATCCTCAGGTACTGAAATGCACCGTTTTAATTAGTCACAATTTATCCAGCATCTCTCTTCCTCTCTCAAAGTAAAACTGAGCACCGTTTCTGGAGGTGGAAGTGAAAACGAAAAAAAAAAAAAAGCTCTGACTGTTTCACTAAATCAAACTCATTTACGCATGGCTCAGAGAATTGCTTTATGTGCCTTTCCTCTACTTTTCAGGCAGCTTTTGGAAAAACACACATCATCAGCAAGTACCTCAGGGGAAACGTTGGGTATATAAAATAAGATAAACAGCTTTTCAGTTTCCAAAAGGCATGCGTCTCCAAAAGCAAAAATAAAAACAAAAAAGCAATATTAGCTGCTTTAGAAGCTCTTTGCAGCTCTTGGCATCTCCCCTTAGAATGACCTTTTCAAAATGAATTTGTGCCACCTAGTGGCCGCACTGATTCATTGCTGAATAATTCAGCTTTTGCCCAGCAGTGAATTCTGCTCTGTATTTGTCAAAAAAAAAAGGTCTGGGGAGCTTCTGTAATTGCCCGTGTTACACTCCAGCCCACATCATGGCCTATTATTGCTCCCATTTTGTGAAATCTCTACCGATAATCATACCAGTTAAAAATATAAACACCATGTTTATCAAATTTAAAAACAGTCTTAGGATGACATACATCAGAAAACGGTACTCATTTAGGTATTATGGTCTCTCTGCTGTAACATATGATTTTCCATTGTTGGGAAAATGATGAGATTTACTTCAAAGAAAATGCCATAAATCTGTAATTATGCACAGTGATCAAAAGGCCGAAAGCAGCGATGCAAAAACATACAAGAAGGTGCTGGATCTTTATGTGCAGTCCAAACAAATGACGGAGTAGCTATCAGTGTCTGAAAGTCTCCGGGGAGAATGGGCCAAAATTTCTTCCTTGAGAAAATAAATCAATTCAATCTTGTTTGATAAGGGTGGAAAACTCTAGATCACTGTGCCGTCTCCCTTAACTCTTTCAGGGATGATGTTGACTTTTGTCAAAAGGAGGAGTTGACGATGGTAATCAAGTGTGAACTGTGACAGAACCAACCGTTATGTTTTAGTAGGACTCTCGTTGCTAGAAGGAAAGTTAGCTTCATTGGTTTGACCGAGATTTCCAACACTTGTGTAAGTAGTAAGGCACAAACAAGAGCAAAAATCACACTGACATCTGGCGAAAGATCAAAGCGAATGCGTAAAGCAAAATACCCCATGGACGAAGTTTTGCCTATTATCTCTGAACCGGACTATGACTTGTCGGACTCCGATTTTGATACAAGTGATCGAAAACGAATGTGAGGTTCCAGCTTCAGCTGACTGGTCCCCAGCTAATCGTGGTGCTGCACAGGTTCATGTAGCTGACACGCCTACAGCAATGTTGGCCAGGAGGACTGTCACTTAACAATGATAAGAGGTAGAAACCAGATGGCAATGCACTGAGACCATGACCGCTGATGATGCTGCCCCAGCCACACGAAGACAGCCTGGCAGCAAGCCTGCCACACATTCTTGGCAGTGGCAGCCGCAGCATGCAGCAACAGACATTTCATATTGATTTCTGCTTTTCAGAAACTATGCTTTTTGGAAAGAATATTCAGCCCTCAAAGAGTTAAACACCTAACTGGGTTCAAATTCAAGTGACTGGAAAGAACATGTCATAATACTAATAATTCTTTACATTTATGTAGCACTTTTCTCACTATTCAAAGCGCTCTCCACACAGGGAGGACCCGGGAAGCGAACCCACAATCTCTTTACTGCAAAGCAGCAGCAGCACTACCACTGTGCCAACTGTTCTTTTCCATATATAATAGCATTTTCAAGATTTCCTTTAAGTTGTATCTGTCATTAAAATAAAAAAAAACAAAATAAAAACCAATTCAAATTTGTTTTAAATATGCAAACTTGGCCAGTAAATGCAATTCTGATTCTTTTAATTTACTTTGTCTTAAGTAACTGTTGTGGTAAATAATCAAGCCTTGACACAACAAAGAGGTTTGGGGTAGCCTCCCGTATACTTGAGAATTGGCTGCAAATGGCCTTTACAGACAAGAGTCCAAAACTGAACTGAACAGGTTAGGAAACATGGCAGATATACAGTAAAGTTGAAAAGCAGGAAGAGGAGGGATCTTGGGACTGGAACTGCAAATTAGGTCATTAGGAGGTGGGATCTTCTGTTGGTATGAAAATGACTTCCTCTGGGGCAGAACCGGAAGTGATGTCATGGGCGGCAGGCAGAATTTCCTGCATTTGGTCTGCGGGGAGATAAGAGAAAGGATTACTGCACTCTGCCACCCCCTGGTCTGACTGGGAATTACCTTCTTTTGAGCCCGTTAGCTGCCTCCCATGCGCATGTGGGTGACACTGTTATTTAAATAACTTTTCCAAGGCAGCTACACTGTTAATGATACATTTGTCTAGATGAGTTTGCAAATCGTTGAATATCCTAGTTTTTAATTCAATGGCTTAATGCAATGCAAAAAAAAGTTGAAATCACATTGCTAAATTATTATTAACATATTTGTGCTCAGGGCGGCACGGTGGCGCAGTGGTAGCGCTGCTGCCTCGCAGTTAGGAAACCCAGGTTCGCTTCCCGGGTCCTCCTAGTGTGGAGTTTGCATGTTCTCCCCGTGTCTGTGTAGGTTTCCTCTGGGCTCTGCTCCGGTTTCCTCCCACAGTCCAAAGACATGCAGGTTAGGTGGATTGGTGGATTCTACATTGGTCCTAGTGTGTGTTTGTGTGTGTCCTGTGGTGGGTTGGCACCCTGCCTGGGATTGGTTCCTGCCCTGGGATTAGCTCCAGCAGACCCCTGTGTTCGGATTCAGCGGGTTGGACGATGGATGGATATTTGTGTTCATTTCTTATAGGATAGCAGGAAAAATAATTTTCTTCGAATGGAGGAGCAGGGGAATTTTTTTTTTAATTTATACAATATGCTTTACTTCAGAACACAATTTCATGTGTCAAAATAATATATACCATGATTGTGAAGACATAATTTCATCTTGAAAAATACCAAATATATCCTTTAATGAAGTGCTGGTTAGCTTGATTAGCAATTCTAAATTTCCCCCTGTAAGAACCTTTAAGTTAATGTGAATGGTAAATCTTCCCTTAGTCTTTGCTGAGTTTGATTTTGAATATCAGTCAGTCATTGTCCAACCCGCTATATCCTAACTACATGGTCACGGGGGTCTGCTGGAGTCAATCCCAGCCAACAAAGGGTGCAAGGCAGGAAACAAACCCGGGCAGGGCACACATACACACCAAGCACACACTAGGGACAATTTAGGATCGCCAATGCACCTAACCTGCATGTCTTTGGACTGTGGGAGGAATCCCACGCAGACACGGGGAGAACATGCAAACGCAGGGAGGACCCGGGAAGTGAACCCAGGTCTCCTTACTGCGAGGCAGCACTGCTACCCATTGCGCCACCATGCCACCCAATCTTGAATATATTGTAGCTTTAACACAGAAAATGAGAAGATTCTGTTCTACCGTCTATAAATTGAATGTAATGGAATGTGCTTAATGTTAGCTCTGTGTGACAGCGGTATAGCCCCTTAGATTGAAGTTAGACAGCTAGAGACAAACATAAACTGTTAGTCCGACAGGCAATAAGGGTTTTCTGACTTCCTCATGGGCTCAGTCAAGGTATGTAATAACACACCGGGACAAACGGGGGCACTGCCGCTAACATTGTCTTCCCTTTTCTCCTTTGCAGTGCAAAAACCCACCCAATGAGAGCACTTAGCTCCGCCCCTTCCAGTCCAACTGCCATAAATCCCAGGTGTCCCAGAAGGAGGTGTTACTTTCGGCCTGAGCGAGCCACAAGATGGAGCTCTGTCAAGCCAGTCCTT
Organism: Erpetoichthys calabaricus; assembly: GCF_900747795.2. Taxonomy (NCBI): domain Eukaryota; kingdom Metazoa; phylum Chordata; class Cladistia; order Polypteriformes; family Polypteridae; genus Erpetoichthys; species Erpetoichthys calabaricus. Next base: position 68,974,861 of record NC_041411.2, on the reverse strand, counting down.
ACTTAATACTTTGAAGCCCCAGACAGAGGAGAAGAGCCTAGACATGCCTTTACAATTCCATTTTTCATATTATTTTGCCCTTGTCCTTGGGCAAAGGAGACGACTTGGGTGGTGTTCCAAACATTTACACTTTTTGAGTCAGTCATCACTGTATGTAACATATGTACGGTGAATGAGATAACAGAAACCTTAGAGCTGTGCTCTACAGCCTGTGTCACCCTTGTGATATTTTCTGGTGTCCATATACCCTCCGCACTACCAGTAGATTGAGATTTATCCAACCACTTTGAAATAGTGTTAGGAGAAGCACAAAACATCTTTAGACCTAGAGACATGTCTATAGACACGCAATAAGGCACCAACCCGACTTCCCTGGATGTTGAAACTGCATTTAGCATACCACCCTGACAACAAGACCAGATTTCTCCACAAAAGACTCTGCAGTTGGATTCTTTTTCTTCTGCATCAGCTAATGTGGGCTGTACAGCCACCGAACTTAATGAAGATGCCTGACAACTCTTTGTTTTTCAAAGAAATATTCCTGCCGCTAGACAAGTAGATCCAGTCCTTTTTAGCTCATAAACTGTTATCACCAGCAGTCAGACGCACACTGACATCCTGTAGTTTACTCATTACCAGCGTTTGTGGCAGCAGGGACACGCTGAATTCAGGCTATCAGAACAGAAAGCTTTATTAAACAATCATGTGACGAGACATCACAGACATGTCAATGACCGAGCAATAGTTCAAATAGTGACACTGCTATAAGCCATAAGAGAAAAATCAAAGCACTTCATACCAAATCAATAATGCAGTCGCAGACCACCTAATAATGTGCTTTGGGCCTGAACTTGTCCATAGACCTGGTTTGGAGACCACTGCTGCAAAGGTTATGGACGGACTAGCATCCCATCTGGGGTAGATTATGGTCTCTTTCCCAGCTGGGAGGCCTTTATAGTGGATGATTTAAGGGGATGGATGAGTGTCCTGGATGAGGTGGGTGTAGCTTTCTTTCTCTATCGGCAGGGTGTAACGATCTTTTCCGCTACACTTCACTAAGTTTATACTGAAAAATTATCCTGATGATTGCAGGTCAACCTCAAACTGCCTTCAACCCCTTCCCAAAGTGGCGAAAGGTGATTTATAATAATAACAGCGATATTAACTAAACCACACAGAGAAAATGTGCAACAACAAAAAAAAACTATAATTAATACATTTTTACAACATCCCCACTTCCAATATATACAATGAATACAAAGCATAAAATTACAGTATATATCCAAGAATTATCCCCTCCGTCCTTTCGATTTAGTCTTTTTTCCGTTTTCCTATTTCCCCAGAGTTCAGTTCCTTTGACATGCCAATCCCAGAATAAAAGATTTACGGCTCACTTTTGCTTTTGATCCCTTTCACGGTAACCTCAGTGTATCCAGAATCTTCGAGGTGGCCACCCCAGACTGTGATGGACTTGTGGAGCTCCCCGAAAACAATCTTTCTCCTGGACTCAGATGGGTCATGTCCTTTCATCCTTCGCCATAAAAACTCGGGCTGTCTTTTCTTCCTCCTCTTCCTGCCTTTTCGCTCCCCTATTTAATTAGTGCGTCCGTTTCCATGGCACTCCTGGAAATCACAATGACAGCCCTGTATCTCCCAAAAGGTCCTCTCTATCCAACCCGCCTATCTTATCTTCCATATTTTTAAATGACAACGGGATTTTACATAGAGAGAAAGAGAAAAAAAATATACATTTTTATGTGGCAGTGCTACAAGGGTACCATATTGGAAGAAAATAGAGAGGCTGTCCCCTAGGGTGATTTGTTCCCCCAATATACTGAGTGGCAGCATTCCTGTGGTAGGAGTCCTGTTTGTACTCCCGGAGGGCATCATGGGAGCTGCAGTCCAGGGAGACACCAGGGGGATCTGCAAGGGGGAGGCTTTCCTGTCCTAGGGGGTTTTGTTTCACCCGGAAGTGCTCCTTGGTAGCAAAGTTATTGTGCCAGTTATTGTGTTTCTCGGTTGAAAAGGAGCTGCTCCACCTCACCCAGGCTAGATGGCTTCAGGAGAGGAGAAAAGCAATGCTTGCCTGGGGAAGATTGAAGGAAGGAAAAGGAAAATAGGAAAAATGGTGATTTTGTGGAAATAACCAGGTTGTCATAAGGTACAGTGATCCCTCGCTATATCGCGCTTCGCCTTTCGTGGCTTCACTCTATCGCGGATTTTATATGTAAGCATATTTAAATATATATCGCGGATTTTTTGCTGGTTCGCGGATTTCTGCGGACAATGGGTCTTTTAATTTCTGGTACATGCTTCCTCAGTTGGCTTGCCCAGTTGATTTCATACAAGGGACGCTATTGGCAGATGGCTGAGAAGAAACCCAGCTTACTTTTCTCTCTCTATCTCTTGCACTGACTTTCTCTGATCCTGACGTAGGGGGATTGAGCAGGGGGGCTGTTCGCACACCTAGACGATACGGATGCTCGTCTAAAAATGCTGAAAGATTATCTTCACGTTGCTACCTTCTGTGCAGCTGCTTCCTGAAGCGACATGCTGCACGGTGCTTCGCATACTTAAAAGCTCGAAGGGCACATATTGATTTTTGCATGTTTGTTTTTCTCTGTCTCTCTCTCTGCTCCTGACGGAGGGGGTGTGAGCTGCCGCCTTCAACAGCTTTGTACCGGCGGTGCTTCGCATACTTAAAAGCCAAACAGCCCTATTGATTTGTTTGCTTTCCTCTGTCTCTCTGACATTCTGTGCTCCTGACGCACACTCCTTTGAAGAGGAAGATATGTTTGCATTCTTTTAATTGTGAGACGGAACTGTCATCTCTGTCTTGTCATGGAGCACAGTTTAAACTTTTGAAAAAGAAACAAATGTTTGTTTGCAGTGTTTGAATAACGTTCCTGTCTCTCTACAACCTCCTGTGTTTCTGCGCAAATCTGTGACCCAAGCATGACAATATAAAAATAACCATATAAACATATGGTTTCTACTTTGCGGATTTTCTTATTTCGCCGGTGGCTCTGGAACGCAACCCCCGCGATGGAGGAGGGATTACTGTATTTTATTAAAAGAAAAGTTCTTTTGAACCCAAGACTTGAGATGTTGTCAGTTGCGTCTGGGATGTGAGACGGCCCTTACAGGCCACAATGGATACATTATGAAAACGCGATCAGAAAATGGCACAAGAAATGAAATAAATTGCCAAATCATAATGTTGTGATTCTTCATGAAATACGTACAACTAAATTTGGATCAATTGATTAGGGATCAATGCACCACAAACCAACAGCCTACCATTCACATTTATAGAGGTGCTGGCACAAGGCAGGGCCCAGCTAGAGACAGGGTGACAGAACACAAGTGCTTTCTTTGGCTTACCATCTCTGCCACGTTTTTACCATATTTCCTCCATTTTTATCCCTAACAGTTCAACGATTGAATTCGGGAAGTTACACATCAAGACCACTGATTACTCCAGATAAAAAAATTGTACCATCCATCCATTATCCAACCCGCTCTATCCTAACTACAGGGTCTGCCAATCCCAGCCAACACAGGGTGCAAGGAAGGAAACAAACCCTGGGCAGGGCGTCAGCCCACCGCAGGGTGCACACACACACACTAGGGACAATTTAGAATCGCCAATCCGCCTAACCTGCATGTCTTTGGACTGTGGGAGGAAACCGGAGCATCCGGATGAAACCCACGCAGACACGGGGAGAACATGCAAACTCCACGCAGGGAGGACCCGGGAAGTGAACACAGGTCTCCTTACTGCGAGGCAGCAGCGCTACCGAATGTGCCACCGTGCCTCCCCAAAAAATTGTACAAAACTATAAATATTTTTGAACTTTGCCATTAAGCAAACTAAAAAATAAATAAATGTGCAGGACGCTTTAGGCTGACAGTATTGGTGCAGCACAGTGGGAAGGGGCACATAGAGAGATAACTGCACTGGGAATGACTTTACTGCAAAGCACTGACTAGAATTACTTAAAGTATTCTTATAACCTCAATTGGAAATTCAAATATTATAGGAAGAATTGGTACTGTAGAACTTGATACACACGCAAGCGCAGGGAGTGTCTCACACGTATCTCTGTACCTAAAGATACAGGGAACATTTTGGGTTTGACACCACAAACCTCATTTTTGTTTCCTTTAGAATGGAGGAGAACTCCCCAGAAGACTAATGACATCACTTCTGCTTTCACCTGCTGTAACTCCACACCTTCCACTTCCACCACGACAAATCCAACCAGACAGGAAGTCATTGTTCAGCCTGGATCCCAACTCTCCTTGAAGGCACATCCCTTCAAACAGAGATGAAACCCTACCCTGAAAACATCAGGAGATAGACCTCTATGGCATCTCAAAAAATGTCCATTCAGTATTTATTTACGTCTTGGATGCTAAGGGCGGCACGGTGGTGCAGTGGTAGTGCTGCTGCCTTGCAGTTAGGAGACCTGGGTTTGCTTCCCGGGTCGTCCCTGCGTGGGTTTCCTCTGGATGCTTGTTTCCTCTCACAGTCCAAAGACATGCAGGTTAGGTGCATTGGTGATCCTAAATTGTCCCTAGTGTGTGCTGGGTGTGTGTGTGTGTGTGCTCTGAGGTGGGCTGGCACCCTGCCCGGGGTTTGTTCCCTGCCTTGTGCCCTATGTTGGCTGGGATTGGCTCCAGCAGACTCCCGTGACCCTGTAGTTAGGTTAGGGTTACAGAGAATGTGTGTCCCGAAGGACTGGTGTACGGGTACACATCCTGCGTTTGTCTATTTTAGACTTTCTTACCCCATTGGAACCACTAATCCTAGACCATCTACTTGTCCTTACCCTTCCAATATGGCTGGATGGATGCTTACTAAAGAGAGTTTCCTCTGGAGCCCCAAATCTTTTTCTTTTGTCCATCTTTTCTATTCACAAATTTCAACAACATTCACACTGAGAGATTTTGGTTTAAGTCCAAAATACGTTAATCCATTTTACTGTTATAGGCACAAGGTTACTTTATTTCTGGTCTGCAGTACTTTGCTTCCTGGATGATTTATAATATTTATTTATATACTGGTCTCTCACCCTATAAGGCTGTCATTGCAGACTTACCTTTAATTAAATCCCTGAGATTATAATGCCTGTGCATAAACAAGTTAATTTTAGCAAGTTAATGACACGCAGTTTGGAACTCTGACAAGTCAGGGTGCAGTTTGTGCAGATTCACTTGCTGTGCGTGTATCTTGGTCATCCACAGCCATGGTGGGACACGGACTTTAATATGAAAATCAAATTACATCAATATAAAAATAGTGCTTTCAATATTGACAAGACTTATACTAAGTACAGAGTTGAATATAAAGAAGACAAATAGCAGTTATGGGCATATTTTATCATAGCAATGCAGCAGAATGAAGGGACAACTTAAATTCGTCAGTTTGTGTATATATATCTGTATAACAGATCAACGCAAAATACAAGAAATACTTGAAAAATACTGTATATCCTTAAGGGAAGACTCCATCAAAAATATGTTTTTTTTAGAAATGTTATTTAAGCCTTTGTCATGTGACTTTTAAATCAATTTTCAGTCATAGCCTTCCTTTACATAATCTTTGCAATTTGGGGGCAGTTGGTGGCGCGTTCCTGTGAAGCTGGTCATCTACTGCTTGTCTAAGGAAAAGTCATCCCTGATGGTGGATCGCGGGAATCATCGGGTAGAAAGGTCTTTTTATCGGATTGGTTGACATAGCTTGGAATGGTTAATAGGGGGAAGCAGCTTGAAGGACAAATCCAAATCCAATTATGTGATATCATCTACTGTTGAATTCTGTACTTGCAATATTTCTATTGCACTATTATATTGTATTGAGGATTACTTAAGTTCTGTTCTGTGTATTGTGTTGTATTTACCCCCTTATTCTGACAAACACTGCACACCCAACCTACCTGGAAAGGGGTCTCTTTTTGAACTGCATTTCCCAAGGTTTCTTCCATTATTTTTTACCTACAAGGGTTTTAATTTGGGAGTTTTTCCTTGTCTTCTTAGAGAGTCAAGGCTGGGGGGCTGTCAAGAGGCAGGGCCTGTTAAAGCCAGTTGCGGCACTCCTTGTGTGATTTTGGGCTATGCAAAAATAAATTGTATTGTGTATTGTATTGTACTGTGACATACTCAGCTATTCACTCCAGCTAGTCCATGACTTGCTCTGATAAAATCAAACAGATTTAATTTTGTCTTTAATCGTTGGGTCAGATAGTGTGAGCAGGAGAGATGACAACCAGTGAATGCTCATTCTGAAGTACAATGCATAGAATGCAGCGATGAGGAATAACGAACGCACGTGTTTTAATCCCCACAAACAGAAGAGAACTTCAGATGTCTCATGTCTTGTGTTTTACATACTAAAACAGAATAAAATAAGGAAATAAAGGGCCGAGATTGCTGATGAACTCGCTACAGCTGTTAACACTTCGTACAGTGCTAGTTCTGTCAGGCAACACATTATTGGCTGTCAGAAAAAGCGATGAGCATAACTGTGGTATTAAATGTGACATGAGCAGTTTCAGTTATTTAAATTGACATGGGCCACTAATGAGATCAGTGATTGCGGTTGGCGAATTTGACATACCCCACGACAAACAGGTACATAATGTGACATCAGATTTATCCCATTTGATATGCAGTAAAAATGTAATTTTATGTTTTCATGCAGAACACAGCTGACAAATTTTATGTCTTAAGATTATGCTCTTAAGTTTTTGCTTAAGATTCCAAGGATTAATAATATAACAGTGGCGAAGTCAAGCTTTTAGTGACAGGGCCCTGAAGCGATGGAATGGTCTGCATGCTAACATAAGAGATATCCCTTCAGTCTCAGCTATTAAATCCAGGCAGAAGACACACAACGTTAGTCTGGCATACCCTGACTAGAGCTGCTGATTAGCTGTGCATGCTGCATTGCTGTTTGTTAGTCATTTCTACAGAATAAAAGTATCACAAGATTTTTGAACCATTACTCACCGACTTCTATTCCTTTTCTCTTTTCTGTATCTGGATGTGACACTTGGTACCACTGCTCTACACACAGGCTGCTCTCCTGTGTATGGAATAGCCATCTCAGATAAAGGAGCGTTGGTATCATTGGAAAAAGAAAGATTCTCTCATCAGATTGGATGACCGGCACAGACTCCACAATAAAAATCCCAAGAGTGGGTAAGTTTCCTTTTGGCAGAGGTGTCCAGGACTATGACTTTATTTTTGACTTTCTTTTTTACAATTTTAATATCCATTATTGTCAACTGGCCTTTGTTTATCAGTTAATTAATTAATGGAAGATATTGCTGATTTCTGTTTATGTATAACCTTATTTTCTGTGTGTTTTAACAAATCAGTGTGTATACATGTACCAGTTCCGTATTTATTATTTAGTATAATCTAGAGTTCTATTTTAACTGAGAATTGTTCATAGCGCTCTACACCTGCATTCAGTGAAAACTATTATACAAAAAGACGTTGAATTGTGTTGTATTGTAATGGAAGCAGGTGGTGCCCAATGCTGGACATCAGCAAATGATATCAAAACGTCCATGAAAAATCTCATGTTACTGGTGTTGCAAAATGCACATCATGTCATTCAACTGTTTACTTAAAATGTGCAAAATGCAAGCATTTTTTTGTTAAAATATTGTTAAAGCAATTCCTCCCACAAAACAAAGTAGCTCACAACTCAGAAGCCCTTTCACAGGGTTTTGAATTGAAGACCTGCCTCTCCCCTGATACATTTGCCAAGGGTCCTGACTTCACCACTCATTAAAAAAACTTTAGTACAGTGGAACCTTGGGTCACGAACGTCTCTGAACACGTACAAATCGGGTTACGATCAAAAAGTTCGCCAAACTTTTGCATCTGTTCACAACCACACACTCGGGTGATGAATAAGCCAGTTTCCCTTCCGGTTCGTAAGTACCAATAATTTCCGCACGTGTTCAGTCTCTCCTTGTGCATTTGCTGTGAACTCTTTGTGCTCTATTTTGTTTCATTTCCGGTTCGTATGCGCCGGTGCTTTACGCACGTGTTTAGTCTCTCCCTGTACAGTACATTGTTCTTGGTCAGACGTGCATCGCACAGAGGGACTTTACCTCAAAACTGTAATCTCCTCTCCACCCAGTTCCTTCTCACTTCCTCCATGCCAGAACTCAACTCATGCAAGGTTAGTTTTCTTGGTTGTTTATGGTTAGTTTTTGTATAAATTACGGATTTTTCAAATGTTCATTTTTTTCCCTGTGCTTAAAAAAGTGTTTACAGAGATCGGTTCGTAAGGCTATTAGCGTGAACTCTTGCAATGTTAGTTTTCTCCGTGTTATTCAATGTTTTTACATTTAGTTTACTACTACACTGTGCATTCTATGGTATAATTAACTATTTTTGCGCTTAAAAATCTTTAAAAAAATATATATTTACATACAGCTCGTATGGTCCGGAACGGATTAATTGTATTTATATACAATCCTATGGGGGGAAATTACTACGGGTCACGACCAAATCGGGTTATGACCAGAGTTTTGGAAAGAATTACGGTTGTGACTCGAGGTTCCACTGTACTCCCATGGGGAAAATCAGATTCAAATACAGCAGCAGGAACATAAAAACACAAGAATACAGACACACATGACAAATAAAACAATCAATCAATCAAATAATTAATTAAAATTAATTAATTAATTAACAACATCGAGTGGAAGCAATGAATTGCCTGATAGCAGTGGGCAGAAAAGACCCTCAGAGGCACTGTAACTTCAAATGAGCCTGTAATTAAAAGTGCTCCGAGAGAGAACTTTCTTGAGGGGATTCAAGATAGATAGATAGATAGATAGATAGATAGATAGATACTTTATTAATCCCAAGGGGAAATTCACATACTCCAGCAGCAGCATACTGATACAAAAAACAATATTAAATTAAAGAGTAATAAAAATGCAGGTAAAAACAGACAATAACTTTGAATAATGTTAACGTTTACCCCCCTGGGTGGAACTGAAGAGTCGTGTAGTGTGGGGGAGGAACGATCTCCTCAGTCTGTCAGTGGAGCAGGACGGTGACAGCAGTCTGTCGCTGAAGCTGCTCCTCTGTCTGGAGATGATCCTGTTCAGTGGATGCAGTGGATTCTCCATACTGTAATTGATAGGAGCCTGCTGAGCGCCCATCGCTCTGCCACGGATGTCAAACTGTCCAGCTCCATGCCTACAATAGAGCCTGCTTTCCTTACCAGTTTGTCCAGGCGTGAGGCGTCCTTCTTCTTAATGCTGCCTCCCCAGCACACCACTGCGTAGAAGAGGGCGCACACCACAACCGTCTGATAGAACATCTGCAGCATCTTATTGCAGATGTTGAAGGATGCCAGTCTTCTAAGGAAGTATAGCTGGGATTTTTCATGATGGCATCCAATTTTGCCACCATCCCCTTTTCCAGAACAGCTTCCAGTGTGCCTTGGGTTCTCCCTGTGATGATGCAGGCTTTCCTGATAAGTTTGTTCAAGTATTGTGCTTCCCCAGGAGACTGCAGCGTAGAACTCCATGCCGGCTACTATGGACTGGTAGAACATTTCCAGCAGCTTGCTGCACACATCAAAAGACCTGAGTCTCCTTAGCAAGTCAGTCTGCTTTGGTCCTTCTTGCATGGCACCACTGTTTTATCAGACCAGCCCAGTTTCATGTTCATGCGTACCCCCACGTACTTGTAGCTCTGCACCACCTCCAAATCCTCCCTCTGAATGGCGACTGGTCTCAGAGGCTTCTTGGCACACTGGAAGTCCACCACCAGCTCTTTTCTCTTGCCAATATTGAGTTGCAGTTTGTTATCCCTTCACCAGAAGACGAAGTCCTCCCTGACTTTCCTGTACTCTGACTCATCTCCATTATTAATGCAGCCTATGATGGATGAGCGATATGATTAACTGCTTTGAGCGTGTTTTATATGAAATAAAGCTTAATTGAATGCATGTAACAAATATTGGAGTATGTGCATTAGCCATTATTTGTTACATCTTTAAAAAGCATACAAGAGTATTGTTCAAAATTCAGGCAAAATACAGTAGTTATGTATTCTTGATTCAAAGCAATTTTGTTCAGTATTTTAATGGAATATAAGGCAAATAAAACTCAAGCTGGAACACTAATTACCTTCCATGTTATTTTTATAATGTCCTCTGTTTCAGTCAGAGAAACATGCACATGATGAAGGCACAATGAATTTAATAAATCTTTTTTTTTTGTTGTTAGTTACAGCCTTGCAGGTACATTAAAAGCATCTCACTTTTGATTGATAGGGCTATTTGTGAATAGCATAAGACTTTTCTGTACAGTGGCTGGCATCCAGTAAATAAATAAATAACAAGTCCAGTTTAGAAGTGTCTCCAACTTCAAAAGAAATGTACGCCTAATCGATGATTCAGACAAGAAATCTCTTTGAGAGATGGACCACGTCAATATTTGATTATACTTTCCTCATGAATCTAAAAAAAGTTATCTACTTAAAATCACCAATAAAGCATTGGCAAATACAGAGCGGGCCTTCATCACAGAAAAATAACTCAAGTAATCCATCAATGAATAGAGAAGCTATTCCACCTGTAACAAGCAAACTCCTTTGATCCTAAATCAATGCCATTGAATATTTAGGGCAAGTGCAATATATAAAGTTGAACTTTCAGATAACTTACAACATAGTGTAGTCAATGATGCTCTGTAAAACATGCTGGGGTTTCATTGAAGGATGGTTTATTGGCCATGATTACCTTAATGGAATCTGCAGAAACAATGTTAAAAGTATATGCATGTTATTAACCTTTCCTTTTTCCATCTAGAAATGAAATTGATTCCATTTGACATGTGTGTAATCAATGACGTGCACTAATACTTCCATTAAAATAGAAATTAAGCACATGCATGTTATAGACATTTCTTGGATTAGTATACAGTAACATGGAGGACATCAGGGCTAAGATGAAGGATTCCAGTACCAAGCACAGTACAGTGTACTGGTATGAGTGTTACAGTGGTGTCTTTTTCCAGTTAAGTTTTTATTTATGCTTTTAACCCCGCTCAATATTTTATGTTTGTTTTGTTTAACATCATATATCTATTATGCACTTGGCTACTTTATCAGTGATGGAACCTCTGATTATCAGGTGTTTCAGGTCTTTTAACATCGCTGTGAACAATTTACAGTTAAAATACTTTAATCATATTGATGATAATAATTACTAAATACACAAGTGGTACACGTATTCATGCAGATTTGTTAAAACACACAGAGAAGTAAGTAGAACTGATTAAACATAAATAGAAACCAACAATATCTGTCCATTAATTAATTGATGAACTATGGCCAGTTGACAATGGTGAAGATTAAAATCATAAAAGAGAAAGTCAAAAATAAAATCACAGTCCTTGAGACCTTGGCCAACTGGCCACCTACTTGCTCCTAGGTTTTCTATAGTGGAATGTATGTTGGCTGTCCAATCCAACGAGATGATTCTAATGCCCCTTTATCTGAGATGATTAAGTGCCACATCCAGATGCCAGGAAAAGAAACACAATAGAGGAGGGCTTAGTAATGGCTTAAAAATATTGTGACACTTATATTTCTGTACAAATGACTAACAAACAGAAATGCAGCATGCACTGCTAATCAGCAGCTCTAGTCAGGGTATTCCACACTAAAGATGCAAATCTTCAGCCTAAATTTAATAGCTGGGACTGAAGGGGCACCTATTATGTTAGCCGACATTATGTTAACCATTCCACAGCTTCCGGGCTCTGTAACTAAAAGCTCTACTTGGCTGACTTTCGCTCTGGAGCTTCCTCCATCCACTCCTCCCAAGGAATAGTGAGGTCCAGCAAGGAATGGTGAGGTCCAGCACATGCATGTTATAGACTTTCTTGGATTAGTATACCGTAACATGGAGGACATCAGGGCTAAGATCAAGGATTCCAGTACCAAGCACAGTACAGTGTACTGGTATGAGTGTTACAGTGGTGCCTTTTTCCAGTTAAGTTTTTATTTATGCTTTTAACCCCGCTCAATATTTTATGTTTGTTTTGTTTAACATCATATATCTATTATGCACTTGGCTACTTTGTCAGTGATGGAACCTCTGATTATCAGGTGTTTCAGGTCTTTTAACATCGCTGTGAACAATTTACAGTTAAAATACTTTAATCATATTGATGATAATAATTATTAAATACACAAGTGGTACACGTATTCATGCAGATTTGTTAAAACACACAGAGAAGAAAGTAGAACTGATTAAACATAAATAGAAACCAACAATATCTGTCCATTAATTAACTGATGAACTATGGCCAGTTGACAATGGTGAAGATTAAAATCATAAAAGAGAAAGTCAAAAATAAAATCACAGTCCTTGAGACCTTGGCCAACTGGCCACCTACTTGCTCCTAGGTTTTCTATAGTGGAATGTATGTTGGCTGTCCAATCCAACGAGATGATTCTAATGCCCCTTTATCTGAGATGATTAAGTGCCACATCTAGATGCCAGGAAAAGAAACACAATAGAGAAGGGCTTAGTAATGGCTTAAAAATATTGTGACACTTATATTTCTGTACAAATGACTAACAAACAGAAATGCAGCATGCACTGCTAATCAGCAGCTCTAGTCAGGGTATTCCACACTAAAGATGTAAATCTTCAGCCTAAATTTAATAGCTGGGACTGAAGGGGCACCTATGTTAGCCGACATTATGTTAACCATTCCACAGCTTCTGGGCCCTGTAACTAAAAGCTCTACTTGGCTGACTTTCGCTCTGGAGCTTCCTCCATCCACTCCTCCCAAGGAATGGTGAGGTCCAGCATGACCACCTGCTTAGATGTTTCTGAGGATAACATGATATTGGGCCTCTGGGTGGTCTCTGTGAGGTTGTCTAGGAATCAAAGCGTTCCCCTGTGTCTATCTTGAATTGCCATTCAGGCACAGTTTGCATAAGCTCCACTGCTGCCTTTGGCTGTGGTTTGGGCTTCTTTCCAGTTCTAACAAAAGCAATCTTCTGCCTCGTTGGTCTAATTCACAGTTGTCTTGCTTTTTTGTACTGCGGATGTTTTCTGTAATTACTTTAAGCACCATCAATAGCACAACTTATTCAGTGGTTTTGGGCAACTGCTCAGGATGTGCTCGAGTGTTCCTCTTCTCTGGCACGAGGGAAATGTGTCAACTTAACCTCAGCAGAAGAGGTTACGTGGAATGGGCAGGATGTCATTAGCAGACTGCATCAAGAACATGTTGTGGAAAAGCTTGGTATGCCACAGCTTGGACCAGGAGATTTTACAGCCTATAGCCCTTTTCCATTGTGTCCTTGTGTCTTTCTACTGCATTCCCACCACTTGACTTCCTTGCAGCTCATTTATCCTTGGTCTCATATATATATATAATCTAAAATGGTCCCAGAAAAATAACAAACCTATGAGTGGTGTTATCAAGCATCTGCATCATTAAGTCACAACTTTTGGGAATGTTCCACACTCCAACCATTCAGAATTAAATATCTGAACCTAAAATCATTCTGAATATTCAATGGAGGTTGGGGGTAATGCTGTTCTGTGAAAATTCTGTTGAGATATCCTCCAACACATTACTTGCATGGAGACTTATTTTGATGAAATGGAGGAACCCTTCTTCTGTAACTCTTTAACATCTCCAATTGAAAAGAAACCCAAATTATCTTTATGAAGATCTATTCAGACTTTGGCAAGAATTCAATAATGAAAATCTAAACGAACCATGCCAGGAAGTCATGAGACAAAATGTCACTGTCTTGAATTTTGTGATACAAAATACTGCCAGTATATGAAACGTGGCATTGTATCATGTATCGCTTGACATTACCACATCCTGGAAACAAAATGCAAGGGCAAACAAAAATGTCTTTCTTTGAAAGCAGATGATTTAAAAATCTGATTGAACATTTACAACTAAGGTGAAATACGCCATACTCACTGCACTTTGGTAGACCCCTTACTCGCCCTTTGTGCAAAAATGTGAAAGTGAAGCTTGTCAGTAAACAACATGGACTGGCCATAAAAAAGGGTTGGGACCTGTTCACAAACATCTGGTTCAATCAACAGCAGACAACCCTGGACAGAGAAGCCTATCAGATATCAAACAAACAGGAATATGACCATAGGCAGCATGGTAAGCAAGGAAGCACCAAGTTGCAATAGTGTTTACTTTGGGGGGTAACTTGGAGAAAGTCACCTGTCGTGCCTGGAATGTCCCCAGGTTGGAGGCAACCCCAGAGAGCAAGAAACAAGCAGGTTAGAAGACCAGCAGAGGTTCTTGAATAAAATAAGAAACAAAAATAAAAATATGGAAGGCATGAGAAAGGAATGGGTGTTAAACTTTCACAAAAGTCATCACCACATTTGCAAAGGCTAATAAAAGTGATCCGTGATTGGCTAGCACCGGGGGTGTATTGAGAAAAGCGTATGAAACTGTAAAGTGCCTCAAATTGTAACTGCCAGCCTAACTAAGACATTTTGTATCATTTGTACCAGGCATGTCATTATAGAGATAGGATCATATGACATTTTAACTTTATATTTTGTTTTTTTACACAAATTTATATATAAGAGGTCCTGTACAATGAACCAGATATTTGCTGAAGATTTTTTATCTGTTTATCTATTTTGGGATCCTTAAGATAATACTTACGAGATACGTGTGTTGAAAGATCATACCATTTATCTGTTGTGTGATTGGTTTATACTACAGTAAGTCAGTGGTTGCTGAAGGCCAGGGATTATCTACAGAATATATTATTGTATTTGCTTTTTTCTGATTGGATTATTTTAATTTAATAGATTTTGTACTTGAAATAAAATAAATAGAAATATTGTTCAAAAGCTTAAAACAATACAAAATATGGTCATTTCAAATTCTTAACACGGTGTGGGAAACCGGCCTCGACGCGCACAGACTCACAAGCTCTGAAACACACGTTTTTATTTTTTCTTCTCACAGAACAGTGCACCAATCACCACAATACTCCTCTCAGTCCTTTACTTTGCTTCTTCTCCCTTCTTATTCTTTTGCCGCCTCCACTCCTCTCTTCGCAAGCTCCATCCTCTGCCTCCTGACTCCGACTCCCTGAATGGAGTGAGGCAGCCAGACCCTTTTATAATGCACTCTAGATGTTCCCTGATGATCTCCATGTTTCCTGGAACATCTGGGGCGCCCCAGGGTGTTGGCCAGGGGCCCCAACAGGGTTGAGCTTCTAACCTCTGATCCCATGGCCCCCATGCAAACCAGGGTGGCCACCCTCTCGTGTCCCAGGGGAAGTATTGCCCCTCTCTCATTCCTTCCACCTTCCAGGCGTCACGGCTGCACAGGCTCCCCAGCCGTTTGCCACAGCAGGTATTTTGACTTCTTGACCTCAGGCTCTCTTTTGTGAAGCTTTGGAGAACATGATCTGTTCTGCACCATCTTTTCCTGCCTGTGGTTTTCTTGTTCATTGGACACCATGTCCCCCGCCCCCCTTCAATCACATCTGTCCTGATTTACCTCCTGCTAGGTTGCTGTGATTCACTCTGTGCTCCTCCTACCGTTTCAAGATAGGTTGTCACATCAGCAGATGAGGATAAAATTGTACAGAGTGGTGATTATGTGTGTGTTTGGCTGGATTGCCACCCATGGCAGGTTTCTTCTTTACACTCAATGCTGCCACATTGGGCTCCCTGCAGAGGTAACAAATGGTAGCTGTAGACAACAGATAGGAGAAAGGATGCCTAGTCAATAAAGCAGGACCTTGGATAATAGTTGTTTTATTAACTTACATTGACTTTCCTCAGGGTCCATCCGAAAAGCAGTGATTGTTAGGATAAGAGGTGACACTAAGGTAAGCTCATTGTGAGTGAGTGTGGCTCTGTATGTAAGTATGCTCTGCAATGATCTCATCAATGGCTGGCTCTTGATGATTGTCCGGTAGCACTCAGATAAGGTCCAGGGCCATGTTGCCCCTGAAATAATGAAAGTCGATTCATCAAATGAATAAATTGGCATCCTAGAAATTTGATTCTGTTCATCTGGACAAAGTTTCTAAGTGGGAGAAATATTTCGAGACTTATCCAAGTCTCTTCCTCAGTCTCAATTGACTGCAGGTTTCCCCAACCTTATAAACAGTACCTTTGCTTAATCACAGAGACTAGCACCTTTGACAAAGGGCCAGTTGATCAGTGATATGCAAATTGTCCACTGATTAGTAGACGTGTGAACCATTCATAGAGGGTTGAGGAATGGCTGCAATCACAGCATTGTAAGATAGCGACAGATGTACCCTTAGGCCCCCTCCTCTGTTCAGAGATGGTCGTTCCTTTTTCACGTAAATGGCCTCCTTGATTTCTCTCTCAAACCAGTGCTCCTCCCTGTCCAGGATGTGCACCTCTTCATCTTTAAAGGAGTGACCACTATCCTGTAGATGTAAATAGACTGCGGAGTCCTGGCCTGACGAGGAAGCTCTTCTGTGTTGTGACATGCGCTTAGCCAGTGGCTGCTTGGTTTCCCCGATGTACAATTCATGGCACTCCTCCTGGCACTTAACTGCGTAAACTATGTTACTCTGTTTGTGCCGTGGGACCCGATCCTTGGGATGGACCAATCTTTGGCGTAGCGTGTTTTGGGGTTTGAAAGCCACTGAGACCTGGTGTTTCGAGAAAATGCGCCTCAGCTGTTCCGATACTCCTGACACATACGGGATCACTAAGGGTTTTCGCTTAGGCAGTGGATGTCCTTCCTCTCTCATGAATCGCTTGGAGCGTTCTTTAGGTGTCCTCCCTGCTTTGACAAAGGACCAGCTGGGATATCCACATTTACTCAGGGCCTTTTTGACGTGGTGTTCTTCTGCTTCCCTGGCCTCTGAGTCTGTGGGAATGGTGTTAGCTCTGTGTTGTAGAGTCCTAATGACACCTAGTTTGTGCTCTAGTGGATGGTGAATAAATTGGCAGGTTTTATTTCAGAAACTTGCCTATTCAGACTTCTTTATGCTTTATAATCCAGAGAACAGAAGACATAAAACATATATTCTAGCGTCATCCCCAGCCCCAACACCACTTACTGTAAAAGGCACCAGAGCATAGAATAATGAGGGGAAACCCACGGCACCAGTGTGCTAACAACGCTCTGTGTTACTCTCTGGTGTCTCTCCTAATTATGCTAAAGCAGTAGGCCAAAGGTCAAAGTGATTCTCCCGTACTGCTGTTTAGCGCTAATCATGGCAGGCAATTTCTTTTCTGAAGGAGGCCGTGGAGTTACAAAAAGAATACAAATTGCTTACCGTGTCAAGTGGTTATAATGCATTGAATTTTTATTTTATTTCTTTTTTCTGTTGACAATTCTTAAAACAAGCCGAAAAGCACACGTTATTGATAGCAGAACCATGCTGAGGAGCCACATTCATTTTTAATAACTTATTAGTTGATAAACTGAAACAATAAAATTCAGGTGCAAATGCATTCTTTTTTAATATGCCTCATTAGCAAATTAACAAGCACATTAATCAAAAACAAAAAAAAACCTTAATGACACCTGGAAGGCTGAAACAAAAGGCTCCTCACAGAGATTTCTTTATCCTTTTTTTAACTTCCATTATGTTAATTGGGGAAACAATAAAAGTATAACTCGGAGGCTTGATGATGTATAAAGCAAAAAAAAAATTTAAAAAATACGAAGGCCTGGAAAGAAGCAGGTTTTATAACCTCAATTCCAACAAAGTTGGCACAGAATGGAAACAGAAAAACAAAAAGAGGTGATTTGTAAATTCTATTCACCCTGTGCTTTAGTGCAGTGCTTCCTCTTTTCCTGTAGTGGCACTTTTTGTAACCAAAAATATCCAAATGGCACACCACATTTTTTACTAACCACTGTCACACACGTGTGCTTAGGAGACAGCTAAAGGGCCTGGGGAACTGTAATACTACACCAGACCAGGGGGTGGCAGAGTGTGCTGACTGTATCTCTCAGTTTCTTGCAGACCATTCCCGGGAAATCTCATCAGGTTCTGGCACCTCTGATGATGTCACTTCCGGCGCGGGCGCCTCTGATGATGTCACGTCCGGTTCCGGACTAGATGACATCATTTCCTTCCTCAGCCCTTAAAACCGTGATCTTACCTCCAAATAATCAGTTCTGTTTTGGACTCAGTCTTGTGAATATCTCTGTTCAAATATTTCAAAAACTTTTGCAGCTGGGAAATAATATACAGGTGGCTGTCCCAAACCTTTATGATGTCTGGAGACTCATTCTTATTACAGTAATCCCTCCTCGATCTCTGGGAGTTGCGTTCCAGAACCCCCCGCGAAAGGTGAAAATCCGTGAAGTAAAAACCATATGTTCATATGGTTATTTTTATATATTTTAAGCCCTTATAAACTCACCCACACTCTTATAAACATTTCCAGCACAATTATACAGCATAAACCCTTTGTATTCTCTTAGATATTAGGTAAGATTCATTGAAATTATGTATGTAAACACACTGTTTATATACAGTAAAACCTAAATATTATTTTAAAGATATCGAGCGTCTCCGATATCCCATATGTTACAGCCATTACGACAGGCAGGCCACCAGCAATAAATACGTACAATGCAAGAAAATTAGGGTTAGGGTTAGGGTTAGGGTTAGGGTACAGTACAGTAAAATGTGTGTGCAGTGATACTAAACTATGTACATGTAAGTCCTGTACGAAGAAAATTAATTATGGTTACTCACCAACAATGACACGGTGACTTGTCCGATAATGATGAGTTTAATTTTACTGCACAACAAAGGTGAGCGTCACAGATCTTCTAAAGGAGCCTCTTCAGGCGACTGTGTAGCACCACAGTTGTTCTTCTTCTGGCAGTCTTCAATCCAGATCCCTAAAGCAGATTCCATCCAGACCACCGCCTTATTACATCCACTTACAACTCGTTTTGCGCCCTGGTTAAAGGACACTGCGGCCATAGATCTTATATTCTTTTCCTCCTTTTTAAATAAAAAAGAATCGTGGACTCATTGATTGGTGTCCTGCAGCGGTGTAGCTGTTCCCTTCCTTCAACATATCCAAAACTTTTACCTTTTCGGAAATTGTTGGCGCTTGGGCACGGCCCCTGAAGCAGTAGCAGGAGCACATTGATGCTGAATGAGCGAGACGAGACTTCCTGGTTAACGCAGCGGAATTGAATTCTGTGCTCCGTCGCTGAGCCAATCAGCACAGCACAGGAACTTAACTGCATGCTCTGATTGGGTAGATTCTCAGCCATCCACCAATAGTGTCCCTTGTATGAAATCAACTGGGCAAACCAACTGAGGAAGCATATATCAGAAGTAAAAAGACCCACTATCCGCAGAATCCCGCGAAGCAGCGAAAAATCCGCGATATATATTTAAATATGCTTACATATAAAATCAGCGATAAAGTGAAGCCGCGAAAGTCGAAGCGCGATATAGCGAGGGATTACTGTACACCACAAACACTTACACAGTATATCTGATACCCAACTGCCCAAAGGGGCAGGACTACCAGAGAATATGATAAAAAGAGGCGCTCTGACATCAGCATTCATACACACGAGCATCTCCTAGCTGCTTCACTCCTTTGTCCGCCCCTCATATTACCAACATTCCACCAGCCATGTGAGGCCCACTGGTGCTCACACATTCAGGGCAGATGGACTACTGCAGCCAGGAGACACGTCCGACATGCTCTGCTGCTTTTATACCAGCTTCTCCAGGCAGTCCTATTCTCCTGAGACAGGTGTCGACCACCTGCGGAGCTTGTCCCTCTCAGGTTCAGACCCAGGTGTGTTACATTACTATTTCCACGGCACACCTGGGTAGCTCTTACGGCGCACCACTGTGCCGCGGCACACTGGTTGAAAAACACGGCTTTAGTGAAACATTGCAACAGCACTCTAAGGTTTGACCACGTGAATTTGATTTTTTTTTTTTTAAATATACACTCATGTCAAATCTGTTGAGTGCAACACACTGTTTAAAATTTGAGTCAGCCAACTGTGTCCCACTGTGTGACATCCCTATTTCTTTAAATAATACTTACTGCATTAAACGTTTGGCATTTGAAGACACAGGCTAATTAAATTTAGCAAGCAGAATTTCCCCCCTTTCATCCATAATGCATGTCTTCAACTGTGCGATTCCATTGGTCCTTTGTTGACGTATTTTGCGTTTTATAAAGTGCCACACATTCACAATTATAGACAGATCTGGATGGCAGGCAGGTTAGTCGCACAGACATACACTCTGCTTATGCAGCCAAGCTCTTATAACCGAGGCAAAATGTGGTTTGGTGTTGCCCTCCTGGAAAATACACAGACATCCCTGGAAAATACATATGTTGCTCCAAAATGTCTACATACTGTATCTTTCTATTTTAATAATATGTCCTAAGAAATGTTCATGTTACACATGCCATGGGCACTGAGACAACCCCAAACCATGCCAGACGGTGGCTTTTGGACCTGGTGCTGATAACAGCTGTGGCGGACGGCTGGGTCCCATGCCCAGCCCTGAACGGTGCAATACGTCCCCCTGGACGCTGGATGGCCTCCCCCCTGGATTGGAGTGTTGCCTCAGCCTCTCAAAGGCTCCATGGGAGATGGAGTTCTCCACAGCCCTGTTGGGATCTGGGGAGCCCAATTGGACAAATCTTCAGCCCCACCCAGGAGTGCAACCGGAAACAAGTGATCAAGCACCTGGAGCACTTCCGGGTGGGCCATAAAAGGAGCCAGCAACCACCACTCAACGGCCAGAGTCGGGAGGAGGAGGACTAAGCTTGTGGAGGAGTGGTGGTGGAAGAGAAAGTGTTTTGGTGTTGTAGTTTTAGTGCTTGGGACTGTGTTGTGGCTGGGGGGGGATTACGGGGAAGACATGCCCCACAGGTGAAGAGAAATAAAAAGTCTTTGGATTTAATACGTGCCTCCCGTGTCCAATCTGTGTCGGCTCGGGCGCTTATATAGCGCCTTGTTATACAGCTTAGATATTTCTTTTCTATTTTGGTCCATAGAACACAACAACTGTTTTTCCCAATCACTATTTGAGATATTAACACATCGAACCAGTAAACATGACTTCACTGTGCTACTTTCATTCTTAGTGCAGTGAAATTGGTGGTGCTTCAAAACAGTATTGACGTATGGATTCTGCTTTGTCCAGCAAAGCCTTAACTTGCAACTGTTAAGGTGGTGTTGACTGATAAAGATTTACCAAAGTTTTCCCAAGCCCATGTCATGACATCCATTACAGATACATGACAATTTTTAAAACTGTAACGGCTGAAGGATCGGAAATGATATGCATTCAGAAACGATTTCCTGCCTTGCCCTTTACTCACCAAGATTTGACCGGATATTGCACACTGTAGACAGTGAAATGCCCAAATCCTACTGATTTGTTTTAGTAGAACATTTTTCTCAAAAACATGATAGGCAAGAAGGAATTAGGGATTTCCTCTTCCTGACACATAGCAAGGCTTTGTATAAACCATTTAAATGTATATATGACCTACCTTTCTATTCTTTGGGTAATGGTACATCTGTTTTTTCAAACTATTCCTGGAAGCTCTGCAATACTGGAATCATGCCTCAGCCAAGACCCCCAACTGCCTTAAGAACTGGTACCAAACATCTCTTTAATATACCATCGGTCAAAAGTGGTCTGTGAAAATGAAAGTGATCTTTGATTGGCTAGCACTGGAGTTGTGTTACCTATCTACATACCTAGCTACCTCTTCCTTAGTTTATAAGCTGGTGGGTCATTATTTTTGGAACTACTCCCAGAAGCTCTGCGATACCAGGATCATGTCTAAGAACAAAGACAACTGCCTTGGCTACTGTTCCCAAACATCTGGTTCAATATACTGCAGACATCCCTGGACAGGGAAGCCAATCAGATATCAAACAGACAGGAATATGACCACATACAGAGTGGTAAGCCAGGAAGCACCAAGTACTGCTTTACTGGTGGATGGGCTAGGGGGTTAACTCAGATAAAGTCTCCTGTCATGCCTGAGACTTCCCCTGGTTGGAGGCACTGTGATAATGCGGGTCCACTCTACACTCCCATCTGACTTCGGGGAGCTCTTGAACCCGACTCCGTCAGTAATGTTACCGAGATGAGATGACAAATGAGGACAATTCTCTAATGAAGCCAGGGAGATAGTGCAATCAGTGCAGAGGTGGTTTTATTAGAAATCAGCAAACAAAACAGTTAGTGCAGTGCTCCACAGTTCCAATAAATAAATCCATAAAAACAGTGAAAAGTTGGGATAAAAATAAATAAATGACTCCGAGGTTAAAATCAGAAGTTAAAATGCAGTCTCTCTCATCCCGATCTCGGTACACCTCTTTCTCTCATTCTCCCTGGCTCACCCATAACTCGCGTAGCCTGTGGAGTCCCAACAGCCACAAGCTCCTTTCGGCCGACCTCCATCTTGGCTGCCTGCAGGAATCACTGCCAGACCGTCCGAGGTCGGCTCTCCTCCCTTCATCCTTCGCGCTCACGTAGTCGCTCCTCAGATCCCTCAGGAGGACACCTGCCTTACTCATCCCACTCCACCAAAACATCCAGTGGGATGGACTAGCCCCTAGAGCGCCACAACCAAACGCTCCTTTGTGGGGCCCCAGCTCATGCTGTCTCCGCCATCCAGGTGGCCAGATTGTCCCTATTAACTTGCCTTTCACTTTCTTTAACCTCTTTTTCCTTTTCTCTTTTCCTCAATCCATCAATCTCCCCTTTTCCTGGTGCCGACCCGTATATATATATATATATATATATATATATATATATATATATACACAGACACGCACACACACATGTCTGTGGGCACAGTGCCTCAATCACACGCTGCAGGAAGCCAATGAAGCAATTGTGAACGATCGCACTCACATGTGCAGATGCAACTCGCTCCAACTACTCCAATTAACTCCCTGCGGCCGTGCAATCGCGCCCACAGAAAGTGACACAGCTTTATGGATTTAAAACCTGGCCCTTTTATTTTTTTTGAAGCTGCGGACCCTCTATACCACAAGCACCCTTAGAGAGCAAGCAACAAGCAGGTTAGAAGACCAGCAGAGGTACTTGAAATAAGAAACAAAAATAAAAATAGATAAGACATGAGAAATGAATGGATGATTGGCATAGGCCAATGAAAGTGATCTTTGATTGGCTAGCACCGGGGTTGTGTTACCTATCTACTTACCTAGCTAACTCTTCCTTAGTTCATGTGCTAGTGCGTCATTATTTTTTAGAACTACTCCCAGAAGCTCTGCAAATACTCATTTAGTGCTGTGTCTCTTCAAAGAATCCTTGGGTACCCCTGGTTTGACTTTGTGTCAAACGAGTGATTGCTCATGGAGTTCCGAATGAGGCACATCACCTGCATGCTGAGGGAGCATCAGTTATAGATAGATAGATAGATAGATAGATAGATAGATAGATAGATAGATAGATAGATAGATAGATAGATAGATAGATAGATAGATAGATAGATAGATACTTTATTAATCCCAATGGGAAATTCACAGTTATGGCACTGCAGCCATTTTGAGTGATTCCCAGAGGGTGATACGACTCACGTTGTTGAGGTTCGATTGTCTGGACCATGTTACACATGGCTGTTAAATGGTTATTTTTTGGATTGGAACTGTACTGTGTGCTTGCCTTGAGGTGCTAACCAGAATCCTGATCTGGTTTGTCATGTGATGGGTGCAGCAATGTTCTGTACTAGTGCATTCTTTCCCTATCTGACTTGAATCTGGTTGTTAAACTTACAGGCTTGATGGTCTAAAAATATAAACTGAAAGATTTTGAAGCAAGTAGGCTTTAGTTTTTATTTGTGTGGAGGAATTGCCATCCCATAGCACTTAATAATAATAATTCTTTGCATTTACACAGCGCTTTTCTCACTACTCAAAGCACTCAGCAATTGCAGGTTAAGGGTCTTGCTCAAGGGCCCAACAGAGAAGAGTCCCTATTGGCATTTACGGGATTTGAACTGGCAACCTTCCAATTGCCAGTGCAGATCCCTAGCCTCAGAGCCACCACTCCAGTATGTGGAACTCCAGATTGAGTGCTGGCTGTGAAGTGTGACCTGGTGAAAGAGGAACTGCGAGTGTGAGACTCACAAGGAGGAGGAACGGTTTATCAGGCACGCTGAGAGAATCTCCTTCAAAGATGGAAGAATAAAACTAGACAGGAGGAGGGAAAGGTGCCCCTTGAAAATAATGATAGAGTTTGAGAAGTCGGCATTAAAGGAACGTGCGCGAGAGAGGGAGTGCCGGTGAAGAGACGTTCTCTGGTTACCGAGTTAAGACACAGAACAAGAGATAGTGAGGCAAGAATTTTTAAATTGTTCTATCTTTGACAGATATTACTACAACTTGTTAACTTAAAGAAAGGAGTCTGCTAAATAAATAAATAATGCTGTAGACCAGAAAAGCTGCAAGATTTGAAAATGAGATTTTCAAGTTTATTTGTCACTTTCAGAAATGGCACAATGCTGAAAGCGTCTTCTTGAAGGCTCTTCCAAATTTCTACAGATCACTCAGCTCCAACACATAAACCGAAAATGAAGCTGTGGCGCTATTTCCAAGTTTGGTACCTGCTAATCAGACTCTTCAGAATTCTAGTGAGCCCTTTAAAGAGAATCTCTTTCAGCTTTAAGAATGACAGTGCATTTGTTTCATAAAGTGAAAGTTTTCCACATCTTTTTTTTTTTTTTTGGGCATAATGATCCCGCTCTCCTGCAGATGCACTTGATTAATAAAGCATTTAAGTGCACATTATCATATTCATGAAGGAGAAGCTTGGTGATTAACACATGCATAAAGTAGCTTTGCAGCGCCCCAAGCCCAATCAGCGTGCCGTCGTCAGTTTATTTTTTGAGCAAATTCCAATTAGTAAATGATGTAGCATATTGTTCCCCAATAAATAAATAAATAACTTGTCTCAAAACTTACTTGCATGAGTGCATAGATTACAAAGAGGCAGATTTGTGAAGAGGTGCACAATGCAATGTCTATGAACCACTGAAAGGCGGCCTCAAGGGACAATATTTTTTATAATTATAACTTTTTATTTCTTTGCCCCCTACATAGCACATACTACCTATTGTCAAATGAATGATTTAAGATAACTGATACCAATTTTAAAGTGGCCACTTTAAGATTAGAAGAATAAATATCTTTCACGTTGGTCTAGAACTTCTTTTCCCTTGTTACGTTTAAGCATTCCACATGCGAAAGTTATTTTTACACAATCGGAAGGTCATGGTCTGACCATACACAAGTCATTTAACCTATGTACTCTCAGACTGCGTGATTAGATAGATAGATAGATAGATAGATAGATAGATAGATAGATAGATAGATAGATAGATAGATAGATAGATAGATAGATAGATAGATAGATAGATAGATAGATAGATAGATAGATAGATAGATAGATACTTTATTAATCCCAAGGGGAAATTCACATTCTCCAGCAGCAGCATACTGATACAATAAACAATATTAAATTAAAGAGTAATAACAATGCAGGTAAAAAACAGACAATAACTTTGTATACTTTTAAATGTTAACGTTTACCCCCCCCAGGTGTAATTGAAGAGTCGCATAGTTTGGGGGAGGAACGATCTCCTCAGTCTGTCAGTCGAGCAGGACAGTGGAGATGATCCTATTTAGTGGATGCAGTGGATTCTCCATGATTGATAGGAGCCTGCTGAGCGCCCGTCGCTCTGCCACAGATGTCAAACTGTCCAGCTCCATGCCAACAATAGAGCCTGTCTTCCTCACCAGTTTGTCCAGGCGTGAGGCATCCTTCTTCTTAATGCTGCCTCCCCAGCACACCACCGCGTAGAAGAGGGCACTCGTCAAAACCGTCTGATAGAACATCTGCAGCATCTTATTGCAGATGTTGAAGGACGCCAGCCTTCTAAGGAAGTATAGTCGGCTCTGTCCTCTCTTGCACAGAGCATCAGTATTGGCAGTCCAGTCTAATTTATCATCCAGCTGCACTCCCAGGTATTTATAGGTCTGCACCATCTGCACACAGTCACCTCTGATGATCACGGGGTCCATGAGGGCCTGGTCCTCCTAAAATCCACCACCAGCTCCTTGGTTTTGCTGGTGTTCAGGTGTAGGTGGTTTGAGTCGCACCATTTAACAAAGTCATTGATTAGGTCCCTATACTCCTCCTCCAGCCCACTCCTGATGCAGCCCACGATAGCAGTGTCATCAGCGAACTTTTGCACGTGGCAGGACTCCGAGTTGTATTGGAAGTCCGATGTATATAGGCTGAACAGGACCGGAGAAAGTACAGTCCCCTGACGGCGCTCCTGTGTTGCTGACCACAATGTCAGACGTGCAGTTCCCAAGATGCACATATTGAGGTCTGTCTTTAAGATATTCCACGATCCATGTCACCAGGTATGAATCAACTCCCATCTCTGTCAGCTTGTCCCTAAGGAGCAGAGGTTGGATTGTGTTGAAGGCGCTAGAGAAGTCTAGAAACATAATTCTTACAGCACCACTGCCTCTGTCCAAGTAGGAGAGGGATCGGTGTAGCATATAGATGATGGCATCCTCCACTCCCACCTTCTCTTGATATGCAAACTGCAGAGGGTCAAGGGCGTGTTGAACCTGTGGCCTCAGGTGGTGAAGCAGCAGCCTCTCCATGGTCTTCATCACATGTGATGTCAGAGCAACAGGCCGGAAGTCATTCAGCTCACTAGGACGTGATACCTTTGGGACTGGGGTGATGCAAGATGTTTTCCAAAGCCTCGGTACTCTCCCCTGTTCCAGGCTCAGGTTGAAGATGCGCTGTAGAGGACCCCCCAGCTCCGATGCACAGACCTTCAGCAGTCGTGGCGATACTCCATCTGGACCCGCTGCTTTGCTGGCACGAAGTTTCCTCAGCTCTCTGCTCACCTGCGCTGTTGTAATTATGGGTGGGGATGTCTCTCCTATGCTGGTATCAGCAGAAGGATGGGTGAAGAGTGCAGTACTGTGATGTGAGAATGATAGTGAAAAACGAATCTCTTTATGCACCTCTGTTCATGTAAAGCAAATAGGGGAAGCTACTATACAAAGCAACAATAAATTGAAATAAAAGTGATAGAAGAAATGATTTAAGTAATTAATCAGGAAAGCCAGCCGAGGGCTGCATTATCAAAGAAGGCAGCCTTTTTAATGCGTCATTGGCTGAAGGCCTTCTCCAAATTCTGCTTCAATCTATGGATGCCACCCATCTAATTTAGGGGAATCAGCAAAAAAAAAAAAGAAAGGAAAATCCTGTTGCTGTTGGCATGCCAACTGCAGAGACTGTAATGCATGTCAAAAATTCTGTCAGCGACGTAAAATTTATCAGCAGTAAACAGCCTATGCATTCTCACATCCTCCAAGCCTAAAGTAATTTACGAACTTACCATTGAAAAGCACAACTATAGTACAGTAAATAATGCCTGCCTCCTAATCCTTTTTGGCACCAGATAAAATATGCTCTCTGAGCCAGCAGAATTGGCATCATGAGGTATATATCTCTTTTTATTCAGAGCAATACAAGCCAATTAACAATCTTTCAACATACGGACTGCTTCTGCATTCTAGCCGTGAAGACCCCTTTCCATGGAAACATGAACAAACATAGAGCGACTCTGAACTCACTACTGTAGTGCTTTCATTCACATGCATTTGCTTAACTATCTGTGAACAAATATGGAATACAGCTTTGGCTGTAATGCACTGCTTGAGTGTGGTTTTCATAATAGTTCTATTCAGTAAACATTATTAATAGACCTTCACAACCAAAACGTTCCTGCTTTGCACAGCCACCAATATAAAGCATCACATTTCAGCTACAGATGTCATCTCCATAAAAGTCATTCAGCTTCATGCAGCCCCCAATCTGCCATACTACCCTTCAGTGCCTACATTCGAAGCATTCAAATACAGTCAGAAAACTCAGCTCTTCTCCACTGCAGTCTGAAAGTGACGTTCTTAGATATATGAATTCGTCAGTAATGGGGCGTATTGACAAGGGGGCTAAAATTGTGCAGAGGAGTCAGGTGGGGAGCTTTGTTTCTTGGTGTAAGGGGAATCGTCTGGAAGTCGGCATCAACAAAATCAAGCAGACACTAATGAGGTAGTGGATGTGGAGGTGGTGCACTGCGTACTAAGTACTCGGAGGTCCACATCAGTCATAGGCTGGGCTGGTCTAGTAGCAACAGAGGAACTGCATAAGAAAAAAGTTTGGGAACCCCAGAAAAAAGGTTGGGAAACACTG
The DNA here is from genome assembly GCF_900747795.2 of Erpetoichthys calabaricus. NCBI lineage: Eukaryota > Metazoa > Chordata > Cladistia > Polypteriformes > Polypteridae > Erpetoichthys > Erpetoichthys calabaricus. The sequence continues at coordinate 68,946,514 of NC_041411.2, read as the reverse complement.
ATCTACACTGTGGTGTGCTAAGCTGGGAACATCATTTCAAGAGAGGCCAACCAAATCAATGAAAGAGCTATGGGATGTACTCTTGACCCATTTGAAGTAGTGGTAGAGGAGAGAATGATGATAAAACTGATGACCATTGTGAGGGACGGCCGGGATGCCCAAAGGAGTTAAGGCAGATATTTTTGGGCACTGCCTCCCCCAAAATGCTAGATGGCAACTCCCCTGGAGTGTAGCGGTGCCCCGGATTCCCGTAGGGCATCCTGGGATTTGGAGTTCGGCTTCGTAGCCCTGTTGGGTGCCGTGGGTGCTACCAGGGGGAGCTGTCAAATGACCCGGGGACTCATCCTTTCCTTATAGCCCGGTAGTCATGAGGACGGAAGCCTGAAGTACTTCCGGGCTGAAGAAAAAAGCCAGTTCTTCATTAGATAGATAGATAGATAGATAGATAGATAGATAGATAGATAGATAGATAGATAGATAGATAGATAGATAGATAGATAGATAGATAGATAGATAGATACTTTATTAATCCCAGGGGGAAATTCACATACTCCAGCAGCAAAAAATATTAAATTAAAGAGTAATAAAAAATGCAGGTAAAAAACAGACAATAACTTGCATAATGTTCAACGTTTACCCCCTCTGGTGGAATTGAAGAGTCGCATAGTTTGGGGGAGGAATGATCTTCTCAGTCTGTCAGTGGAGCAGGACAGTGACAGCAGTCTGTCGCTGAAACTGCTCCTCTGTCTGGAGATGACACTGTTTAATGGATGTAGTGGATTCTCCATAATTGATAGGAGCCTGCTGAGTGCCCGTTGCTCTGCTACGGATGTCAAACCGTCCAGCTCTATGCCAACAATAGAGCCTGCCTTCCTCACCAGTTTGTCCAGGCGTGAGGCATCCTTCTTCTTAATGCTGCCTCCCCAGCACACCACTGCGTAGAAGAGGGCACTCGCCACAACCATCTGATAGAACATCTGCAGCATCTTACTGCAGATGTTGAAGGAAGCCAGTCTTCTAAGGAAGTACAGGCGGCTCTGTCCTTTCTTGCACAGAGCATCAGTATTGGCAGTCCAGTCCAATTTATCGTCCAGCTGCACTCCCAGGTATTTATAGGTCTGCACCCTCTGCACACAGTCACCTCTGATGATCACGGGGTCCATGAGGGGCCTGGGTCTCCTAAAATCCACCACCAGCTCCTTGATTTTGTTGGTGTTCAGGTGTAGGTGGTTTGAGTCGCACCATTTAACAAAGTCATTGATTAGGTCCCTATACTCCTCCTCCTGCCCACTCCTGATGCAGCCCACGATAGCAGTGTCGTCAGCAAACTTTTGCACGTGGCAGGACTCCGAGTTATATTGGAAGTCTGATGTATATAGGCTGAATAGGACAGGAGAAAGTACAGTCCCCTGCGGCGCTCCTGTGTTGCTGACCACAATGTCAGACGTGCAGTTCCCAAGACGCACATACTGAGGTCTGTCTTTAAGATAGTCCACGATCCATGCTACCAGGTATGAATCAACTCCCATCTCTGTCAGCTTGTCCCTAAGGAGCAGAGGGTGGATGGTGTTGAAGGCGCTAGAGAAGTCTAGAAACATAATTCTTACAGCGCCACTGCCTCTGTCCAAGTGAGAGAGGGATCGATGTAGCATATAGATGATGGCATCTTCCGCTCCCACCTTCTCCTGGTATGCGAACTGCAGAGGGTCGAGGGCGTGTTGGACCTGTGGCCTCAGGTGGTGAAGCAGCAGCCGCTCCATGGTCTTCATCACATGTGATGTTAGAGCGACAGGCCGGAAGTCATTCAGCTCACCAGGACGTGATACCTTTGGGACTGGGGTGATGCAAGATGTTTTCCAAAGCCTCGGGACTTTCCCCTGTTCCAGGCTCAGGTTGAAGATGCGCTGTAGAGGACCCCCCAGCTCTGATGCACAGACCTTCAGCAGTCGTGGCGATACTCCATCTGGACCCACTGCTTTGCTGGCACGAAGTTTCCTCAGCTCTCTGCTCATTTGCGCTGCTGTAATTGTGGGTGGGGATGTCTCTCCTATGTTGGTATCAGCAGAAGGATGTGTAGAGAGTGCAGTACTCCGAGGTGAGAGTGGACCCAGAAGTGCTAGCCAGTCACGTGAACAGAAGGACAGAAGCACTTCCGGGTCGAAGGCTATCTGATGGGAACCCAGTAAGTGAGCCGGAGTTGGGAGGTAGAAGACAACGCTTCCTGGGATGTGTGGAGGAGATAGAAAGAGAGAGAATTGTCTTGTTTATTGTATGTCATTGCCTGTTTATTGTGGCTGTGGTGTTTTGGGCACTGTTTTCAAGAAGTGAAAGGATTAAAATACTTCTTGGTGCTTTTACTTTGTATCCTGAGCGTCTGTCTGTTGGGGTTAAAGGGGAACACCATCTTTAACAATGCTGCATGTCCCTTCTCTCATACATTAGTTTCGAGCACTTTCAGCCAACTATGCAGCAGAAGTGTGTCTAGAAACTCTGCTGGAGCTCCTTCATACCTAAGGAAATACTTGATAATGCCTCATTCTGATGAAGTAGGCTGACAATTTCTGTATTATAATCTTTTATTCACCTAAAATGTACTTGGCCCTTGATGCTGTAAAAATAGCAAAATGGAAAATGCTCCAAGCATTTTTTTACAATTTTCTTTATGAAAGATTTGGATTCAACATTAAAGATTCATTTTATTTTGGTTATCCCTGAATTCTGAGGTTAACTGGTAATTCTGAACTGGCCCGATAGGAGTGATGGTGAGGATGTGTGTGTATGTGTGTATTTGCCTTTCAATGCATTGACCTGCCGGCCCGGACTTTCTCCTACATATCGCTCAGTGCTCCCGACTCTCCCAACCCTGAAAAAGGCAAAACAGTTATGGGTAATAAATGATGCAATGAACAGAAAGACTCTGCATTTTATAACACTCATTGAATAGCACGAGGAGAAGAGGAAGGGCAATAATGGTAAATATATGGAACAAAAGGTAACCAGAGGGACGCATTTCAAAAGACTTCTGTCAAATGTTAAATCGTAATGTGCTACTCTGTGCCATCAGAAAAGCAATAAGCTGTGTATTGAGACGTGACTGGATGCTTAAATTTAGAAAGCTACTGTTTTTCTTATGTAGGAATAAATAATTGGATTTTTTTTTTCTGCAGACTTCACAGTTTCAAAAGAGACTACAAATTCAAAAATTTCTCAAGGTCCTAATTATGCAAATTGTTCTGCAATTGCTGTCTTTATGAAAGATGCCCTGTGTAATACCGCATAACCCGATTCACCGTTGATGTTTTTAACCTTACGCAACGATCTTCTACAGCTATCTGAAGTTAGTGAGGGGGCCCTAAGGCAGCAGACGATAATGCAGGTATGAAAACAAACTCATTTTATTTGGTTGGAAAATAGCAGCATATGGCCAAATTTGTGTTATTATACAACTGGTCATAAATGTACTCATACATGTATGAAATATTGGAGAATGTTGTTTGGTAATAAGATTGAAAAATAGGGATCTGTCATTTTCTATTCCACTTAGTACTATTTTTTAATTTGTTAATTTAGCTGATGCCTTAATCTGAGATGGTGAGCTGAGAACTGAACCCTCATCCGTAGTGATGTTAGCAGCCAACTATTTTTCTGACAAGTATATATTTATTTATTTGTATATCCATCCATCCATTATCCAACCCGCTGAATCCGAACACAGGGTCACGGGGGTCTGCTGGAGCCAATCCCAGCCAACACAGGGCACAAGGCAGGAAACAATCCCGGGCAGGGTGCCAACCCACCGCAGTTTATTGGTATATTTATGTATTATTTTCAGTCTGCTTATCTTGGTGAGGGTGACAATAGCAACTTGCTGAGCCTGGTTGACCAGATCACCCATTGCTCACCAGACATTTTGAACTGAGAGACTGCAGGTCCAGTGCACATCCTGGGTCTCCTTCTTTACCAATGCCCAATCTCATAAGAATGAAAAATAAAAAAAAAACGAGCTCTCCTTATATTTCTTATTGAATTTTTCTTGACAACAGTGAGATCAGAAAGAAGCAAAAATGGAGATATTGTCTTTTGTCTCATGCTTCTCAGATTTTTCTCTTGTCAAAAAATACCCCAGTTGTCTCACAAAGATCTCCTCTTGAGTTTTAGCGGAGATCTCACCAAAGTCACACAATGAGCTTGGATCTTTCAAGTAGTGCCTTGACATTTTTTTTTTTTGCAATTTGAAAATATTTACATTGTGTGCTCAGTAATATACGGTGAAATGTATGACAGTAGGAGTAAAACACTTTACTATGATTATACAGCTGTAGGCCTAGCTTCTGAATAATACTATTAGTTACTCTAATTTATATTGCTATGCTCCAGTTAGATCATACTCAACAAAGAAGAAAAAGCAAACAGTGTGGCATAGTGGTTACGACTCTAGGATTCAAACACTGAGGTTGTGGGTTCAAATCCCACACCATGTGACCATGAGCAAGTCACTTCTCCTGCCTGTATTTTGCAATTCGCAAAACAAAGGAAATGTAACCAGTCATATCTCAAATACAGTAAGTCACGTGCATAAAGGCATTAGATCAATAATAAATAAAATATATGAAGTCTTGAAAGAAATTAAAACAAGACTAGAAAGAGATCACACAAAATATACCATGCTTTTCAAACTGAATTCTCACTTTTGATTCCTTTTACCTCAGTTGTATCCCCGGCCTCCTTTTTGTCTAAACCTGTTTCTCCTAAAGAATTCTAGGAAATCTGTGAAAATGTTGATTCATAATTAAAACCTAAATGACAATCTCTTTTAAGTTTCGTGAGCCACCAAAGATCATCCTTTGAGAAGTATGGGAATGGCCTTACCTGGTACAACTGCCATAGAAATAGCCAAGGGTCGTTTTTACATCTGTATTAGATAGATAGATAGATAGATAGATAGATAGATAGATAGATAGATAGATAGATAGATAGATAGATAGATACTTTATTAATCCCAAGGGGAAATTCACATACTCCAGCAGCAAAAAATATTAAATTAAAGAGTAATAAAAAATGCAGGTAAAAAAACAGACAATAACTTGAATAATGTTCAACGTTTACCCCCTCTGGTGGAATTGAAGAGACGCATAGTTGTATTGCTCTGCTCTTGGCTCTCTCACGTAGAGTAACCCCAGAAACTCCAAATATGATCCTAACTTCAGCCACTTGCACTAATGAGTCCTTTGGGGAACTACACAGAGATTGTGACCATCCAGGAGGATGGAGATGTAGTCTGATTGGTTGATCAAACGCTTCATCCAAGGATTCCTTAGACTGGATTTCAAGGATTCCAGTTGTATAAAGAATGGAATCCACATTACTCCTCCTAAATCTGAGGTTATACAGGAGTGCACTGTCTGTTTAAATTTAGTTATGTTTTATGTTTTTGTGGCTGGACCCCCTGACATCATCACTCCTGAGCCCTCCCTCTGGCTACATAAGTAAGTTGAGACTGTCCAGAAGTGAGAAATCCTTTGTTTAAAGTTGAGTTCAGTGAGTACAGTATTGTGTTTTCTGTGTTGTATTATCATTATTATTATTACTATTATTATGTTACCATTTTTAAGTATTCTGATTTCTGGACTGTGTTTTGGGATTTGTTTATTTAGGATTGCCTTTTAGGGTACTCCATTGTACCTCTTTATGCTTTTTTGTGCTTTTCTTTGTTTTTTGCTATTATTATTAATACATTTTCCATTTATAAAGATTCTTGATCTTCCCTTTTAATTCAAGCCTTGGTTTTGATGATTATCCTTGTTCCTGTGGGGGTATTGTTATATTTATTGAATTATTCAGAGTTGTTTTGCCAGCTGCCCAGTTTTAGGCCTTCTCCTACTGAAGCCTACAGGTAGCCCCAAGTGTCTTACTGAAGTCAGGGTTGCTGGACAGACCAGGTTCGTTTCTGGCCTGCTCTCCAGCTTCATTTGGAGGCCTCACTTTAGTTTGCTTTGGAGCGAACTCTAATACCATAACAATAATGAGACAACAGTATTCTAGTACTGTAGGGAAGGGTATTTAAATAAATAAGGAATATCAGTTCTGTCAGCGAAATGGCAGATAAATGTTTTGAGCATAAACCAGGAGATGTGCATAAAACAGAAAACAAAACAAAAAAAAAAGATATTAAAGTAAACAAAACTGAAGAGATAATAGTCATGGTCGAGAGAACAAGAGGGGCAAAACCAAAAGTACACATGAGAAAAGAGCACAAAGATAAACTTTGAATACTTCAGAGTTTTGGTATATGTATTTGCACTCATACCTGTCCTTTTATCTTGTCGTGTTGATGACACATTGGTCCAGTTCTCAAAGGCTATGCTTCTAGAAACGTTGGAAGCAGATCTAATCACAGAAATGAACAATGGCAACATTCGAGGACTCCAAATCATGACAATATCATTACTTCAACCTTCAATAAATAAAGAATATCATGTTGAACACATTGAACAAATAACTGCATGTCTAATATGTTAATACTTAGCTATTTAACCCCACCTACATCTGACTCCGCCCCATTTCGTGTCCTAAAGAGAGGTCAAGTTGATTCAGTGCTCACAACTAATGGTGTTTCATTGTTCTGTCATCAGGAGCAGCTGTCGAATGAAAATATATCTACAGTGCATCCGGAAAGTATTCACAGCGCATCACTTTTTCCACATTTTGTTATGTTACAGCCTTATTCCAAAATGGATTAAATTCATTTTTTTCCTCAGAATTCTACACACAACACCCCATAATGACAACGTGAAAAAAGTTTACTTGAGGTTTTTGCAAATTTATTAAAAATAAAAAAATTGAGAAAGCACATGTACATAAGTATTCACAGCCTTTGCCATGAAGCTCAAAATTGAGCTCAGGTGCATCCTGTTTCCCCTGATCATCCTTGAGATGTTTCTGCAGCTTAATTGGAGTCCACCTGTGGTAAATTCAGTTGGTTGGACATGATTTGGAAAGGCACACACCTGTCTATATAAGGTCCCACAGTTGACAGTTCATGTCAGAGCACAAACCAAGCATGAAGTCAAAGGAATTGTCTGTAGACCTCCGAGACAGGATTGTCTCGAGGCACAAATCTGGGGAAGGTTACAGAAAAATTTCTGCTGCTTTGAAGGTCCCAATGAGCACAGTGGCCTCCATCATCTGTAAGTGGAAGAAGTTCGAAACCACCAGGACTCTTCATAGAGCTGGCCGGCCATCTAAACTGAGCGATCGGGGGATACAGTGGCCAGACGGAAGCCACTCCTTAGTAAAAGGCACATGGCAGCCCGCCTCGAGTTTGCCAAAAGGCACCTGAAGGACTCTCAAACCATGAGAAAGAAAATTCTCTGGTCTGATGAGACAAAGATTGAACTCTTTGGTGTGAATGCCAGGCATAACGTTTGGAGGAAACCAGGCACCGCTCATCACCAGGCCAATACCATCCCTACAGTGAGGCATGGTGGTGGCAGCGTCATGCTGTGGGGATGTTTTTCAGCGGCAGGGACTAGGAGACTAGTCAGGATAAAGGGAAAGATGACTGCAGCAATGTACAGAGACATCCTGGATGAAAACCTGCTCCAGAGCGCTCTTGACCTCAGACTGGGGCGACGGTTCATCTTTCAGCAGGACAACGACCCTAAGCACACAGCCAAGATATCAAAGGAGTTGCTTCAGGACAACTCTGTGAATGTCCTTGAGTGGCCCAGACTTGAATCCGATTGAACATCTCTGGAGAGATCTTAAAATGGCTGTGCACCGACGCTTCCCATCCAACCTGATGGAGCTTGAGAGGTGCTGCAAAGAGGAATGGGCGAAACTGGCCAAGGATAGGTGTGCCAAGCTTGTGGCATCATATTCAAAAAGACTTGAGACTGTAACTGCTGCCAAAGGTGCATCAACAAAGTATGGAGCAAAGGCTGTGAATACTTATGTACATGGGATTTCTCAGTTTTTTATTTTTAATAAATTTGCAAAAATCTCAGGTAAACTTTTTTCATGTTGTCATTATGGGGTGTTGTGTGTAGAATTCTGAGGAAAAAAATGAATTTAATCCATTTTGGAATAAGGCTGTAACATAACAAAATGTGGAAAAAGTGATGCGCTGTGAATACTTTCTGAATGCACTGTATATGTGCTGGGCAACGATTAAAAATTTTAATCGCAGATAATCACAACATTCACATTATGTGCAAAATTCAATAATGAACTCAAAAGTAGTGTATTACATGTATTTGGTTTGCAAACACTTTAAACAAATAAGGTGCTTTTTAACAGCAGTATTCCCTTTACATAGTAGCAGTTAAAATATTTCTTGTAAATCTCAACTTAAACATTAATGTAATCAAATATAAAACCAAAGCTATTTGCCACTGCCAGGGCATTAACGTTTTATCTAGTTTGTTATAGAAAAACAAGTTATCCTCAGAGTCCAGAGCCACAATCACAACATCATAACAGGCATCTTCCGAGCAACAGCAAGTTTACATTTCTAAATCGATTTTCTTTTTTATCTGAACAGATACCAGCAGAAACATTTTCTTTTATCAGGGAGCAGCATAAACAGTCTATGTTCAGTAGCAACTCTTTGAGGGCTAATATTTTTTCCAAAAAACTCTTTTTCAGAAAAAAGTTTTCTGAAAAGCGCACAAAGCAATGGTTTCACACATAAATCAACATAAAACATCTGTTGCTGCTTGTTGTGTCTGCTGTCGGCACCTGTTTCCAGTTTGCGGCAGCAGTGGCTGTGTGGGGAGCGGCTCAACGGCCAGCAGGAATGCATGGTGGGCTGGCTGCCTGGCTGTCTTTATGAGACAGGTGCACGCGGATGGCAGTTGCAGTGAGACGCAATATTGCTTGTACCTCCTGTCATTGTAAGTGTCTGTCCTCCCAGGTGAATATTGCCATAGGTTCATCCGCTACATGACCGTGTTCAGCACCACGATCAGCTGGGGACCGATCACCTGATGCTGGTACCTCACTTTCGTTTTCAATCTACATCTCCAGATCACTTGCATCAAAATCTGAGTCCAACAAATCAGAGTCTGATTCAGCGATAATATGAAAAAAGTTTTGCTTTGAGCATTCACTTTGGTATCTCCGCCTACCATTTTATAAGCTGTTTGCTCTTCGCTACTCATGCACGTGTAGGGAATTGAGGTCAAATCAACAAAACCACTTTCCTGCTAACAAAAGCGTATCGAAAAGCGCTGTAACAAGAAGATCACTGATCTCTATCGATCGCTAGCGAGACTGAGACTTTCAAAATAATAGTAATTATAATAATAAAAACTGTGATAACGTGCAATAAAATTGATGCCGATAATTAATCTGTTAACATGATAAAAATGCATTAATTTGCCCAGCCCTAATATATATATATATATATATATATATATATATATATATATATAATGTACAAGGCAATTTGTGGTGGAAGTCACACAGAATGTTTCTGTGATTTAAGATAGATGAGTGTGCAAATTTTCAGTTGCTTTTCATTGGAAAATTTTGAAGTTTTAAAAATGTTTACAGCACATTGTGTTTGAGATATCTCAATAAAAACTGAACTGTCCCAACAAATATTCTCGAAGAATCAGCATGCCAAATTTCTGTATGGTCAGACAGACGGACAAGCATGACTATTGCGGTAGGTGCTTTTTGCATAATATGTGAATACACCTAGAAAAAGGAGCAAACAAAAAACTGGGGTTAACACACACAAGAATAAACAAGCAGAACATATGATAAAAATAATAATATTTATTGTTGGTGCTTACTTACATAGTGGCACATTGTCCAGCAGCCGTACTAAAACTTTAGGTATTTTAGGAGGTTGGAATCTTGGACTAGAATTATGTTTTACCTTAGTATGTTATCTTCTGAGCACTTAAGCATGTAATTAGTATTAATAAAATCTCTATATGTGTTACGTTAGCATATTGATTGTTTTAACATGGTGTTTGTGAAAACTGAATATATGACAACTCAAAATATAAGCCATCTGTCATACAGATAATATCACAGGGACATTACAGCCAATTTTATCTTCAGGAGCTCCTTTTCCATTATGTAATATTTCACATATCATGGTTGATAATCACAGTATTGAACCACCAAAGAAGGCTGAGTGGAAGCCTACAAGCTAATTGATAAGAACTGATAATGCACATTCTGTCACTGATGCCATAAAGATCAGCTGTTGCCAGTACTTTTTTCCAGTAAAGCAGAGAAAGCCCAAGAACAACCAAAAAGAAAGGAAGCTCCATGCAGATTACGAGTGTCTGTACCATCTTTCATACAAAGCATGTTTTGAAAGAAAGTGCAGAAAAACGCCTTTGTCATTGTCTTCACATAGCACTAATGCAAGCCTTTAATTTGCAAATCAAATCCAAAAATCATCGAGGCTTACCACGATTTCTTCTGACCGGTTGTGCTGACTCAATTGAAATCAGCAGGTAATATAATATTTGAATAATTACAATACCGTGCATAGCTACTGTTGCTATTATGTTTAGATAATCTCAGTGCTGATATAATGTATAAACCTGGCCTTCATCTTGTATTCATAGTCAGAACAGAGCTCACTGGTAATTCATCATGGTAATCTTTGTCTTGGCTGAGATTTGCTGCGCAGATCCCACAGAATTGACTTAGAAGCGATTTCTGCTTATCAAACACAAGCTGATTGGCTTTTTATTGGTTTAATCAGGCTCTCTTCGCTGCTTCTATAATTGATAAAAGGCATATGTGTACAAATTCATCTTACTCAGCAGTGAAAGTCTGGGTTTGATCTTTAGAACTTAAACTGCTACTGAGGACAGTTTGTATACTGTATATAAAAGAAAAGCTTTGTAGACAAGGAAAGCTTCAAAGGCATACAGAAAAAAGAAAAATAATAGCAGAGAACGTTTTAGCATTGTTCACGGGTTTGATGATAAGTACTGGCAGGCAATAAACAGTTATCTTCTTGGATCAGTCTATTGATCCCTGCTGCTGGGCCTACATATTAGCACTGGCAACAGTTCAATAGGTGAGCCACAATCTGTGAACCCTGCAGGAACATTTCTTGATACTGGTACGGATTCACAATAACAGGTGTCAAACTTTACTCAGCAGCTATTTACACACATGATTTTTGTAAAGAAAATAAATCAACACAGTGCTCTTTACATGTATATGAACTGTGAAAGTGAATTAAGTTCACAGTAGGATTGTTAGCATAGCCATTTGAGGACTTGTGTTCTTAGTGTTTGTCAGCTGCAGGATTAAAGGGTAAGTCCTTTATTTTTCAAGTCAAAGTTATTTCTTCACAATCATAGTATAAATTAATTTGGCACATTAAATTGTGTTTTCTAAAAGGAAGCATTTTTTTTATAACTAAGAAAATACCTAGCCTGCTCCTGAAATTTAAAATGGAAGTGAAGGGTACCAGGGTCCAAACATGAAAATAAAAGCTTTAAAATTTACGGAATATGTCCACCTTGAAGCAGCAAAAGCCTTCCACATTTCTGCAGCATGCTCATCACAACAAAAGTAAACTTGAAGTCATACATTTTATCACACTTTCTTTAGATGATAAAGAACTTGTCTTTCTTTAGGTAAAGATAAGTTTCCTGTTTGCTTGTCTGCTTGAAATGGCCATCATAGGTATTGTTTTGACATTTATCCCAGACATACCTTGTAGCTGGCACACATACTGAATTATACAGAACACAAACTCAAAAAAATAAATGAAATAAAAATTGAATTATTTTGTGATAATTATTGTGTTATTTCGCAAAGATATTGCCTGCTTTTCCTATTATAATTGTGCATTCTCACGCTTCGGTAGTCCAGTGACAGCCAGTGAGAGAGAAGTTGAACATGCATGTGGCGCACAATCAAGTGACAGGATCTGTGGACATTATAGACCAAACATTTAGTTTTAATCAGATTGAAGTTTAGTAAATCCAGTACAGATATTTTAACACTGGCAGAGCGATAGTGCAGAGCTCTCATTCCTCCCTCACAGCACCAGGGCCTGCATACAGTTTGCACGTTCTTCCCAATGTGTTTAACTGTTACCTATTTTAACACTGAATAGTGGAAATATGTCAATAATACTTGTAAATTACCAAAAAAACTCTAGTTTTTTATGTGTTGTGAAGTAAATTATATCTGTCCCCTTTTTGCTGGGCATATACTTTGTTATGTATGTTTAAGTGTAAGACTGAGTATTTGTGTGACACTTTTTCCATGATTATTGTTTCACAGCCTACAGAACATCTGAATATCAACAATTGATAATGTCAGTAACAGCACTTGGAGACAATATTTCAAGGTGAAAAAATACACACTTGGGGTAACCGCACCACTGGGGACAAAAGGTTGCCACGTGGGAAAGCCAGCAGTGAGGTGAAGAACACAGCCAGTCTCCTTTAAAAATTGCTGATTCTCTCAAACACGTTATGCTTTCTTCCTCTTCCAAGTGGGTGTGTTGTTCTGCAATATGTGTGCAATCTCAAGACATGGATCAGTACTCGATAGCAGTCTTGGTTTGAAAAATGGACATATTCAGTCATTTGAAGGAATTTTTGTTTTTACGTTTGGACTCTGTAATGCAAAAGAGAAGGCTAGATATTTTTTTTTAAGTTATACAACCACAATATCATGTGGTAAATTAATATATACCTTATATTAAGCTTGCTTATATTTATGATAGAGATCATGTAGTTATACCACACTGCCGACTAGAAAATCACATAAAGGACCATTTTCCTGCAGATCATATAATGTAGTCTACCTAATTCTATGTATGAAATGTCCCAACATTGCCCTCTATGTGGGAAAAACTGGACAAACACTCCACCAAAGAATGAATTTCCACAGGTTCCACATTAATCATGGCAATAGGGATTTTCCTGTAGGAGATCCCTTCAGCAGCTATGGACACTGTCAGAAGGACTTTAAAGTCACAGGGCTTATGTGCAACTTCAAGTCACAGAAAAAGTGAAATGAATGGGAAGTTAAACTAATGCTAAAATTTAGCACATTACAACATGGTTTAAATAGAGACAAGAGTTGTATAACAAGATATGAGGATTGTTTACATCTCTCTGACTGACAGAGACAACTGGACTACAGATCCACATTGTATTTGAAGAACTCATCAGAAACTTCCAAAGACTTTGTTGGACAGTTATCTTATCAAAAGATCTTGACTAGACATTGTTCTCCTCTCTTGCTAAATGAATCTTAGCCTGGGGAGGTCAATTCATTTTAGTTTAATCCTGACACTCTGTATATTCAATTAATTATCATTATTATTCATGGTGGCTCCAAAACCATACTAACCCCTACTCTCTCTTCTGTTTTTTCCGGTTTTCTGTGGTGGCGATCTGCCCCAGCACCACCTAATCAAAGCACCGTGATGTCCCTACATTGATGGATTAAAGACCAGAAGTCCACGTGACCGTCATCATCAAGTCCTTCCATGAGAACCCTGAATACAATGAGGACTGATTGAGGTCACTGATGTTAGGTAGAATGCCTAGAGGGAGCTGGGTGGTCTCATGGCTTGGAACCCCTGCAGATTTTATTTTTTCTCCAGCCATCTGGAGTTTTTTTGTTTTTTCTGTCCTCCCTGGCCATCGGACTCTACTTCTAATCTATGTTAATTAGTGTTCTCTTATTTTAATTCTTATTTTGTCTTTTTTTCTCTTTCTTCATCATGTAAAGCACTTTGAGCTACATTGTTTGTATGAAAATGTGCTATATAAATAAATGTCGTTGTTATTCATTTTTTACATCTAAGATGTCTCACTTAAAGGTTTTCCAATGCTGTACCTGTCCTAGTGTGTATATAAGTGCAGGAAACTCCAGTTTCTGTATTACATCTTTGCCTGAACAAGGGGCCTGAGTTGCCTCGAATGCTTGCATATTGTGATCTTTGTAGTTAGCCAAATAAAGGGGTCATTTTACTTGACTTCTCATTCCATCCATAATGGCTGACATGGTATAACACCCTAGTACGGCAAAATTATCCTTAAAATGAAACCAGATTCAGAGAACGGTGCTGAGAGTGTGGTACCTGATGGATGTGCAAAGAGTGTAAGGAGAAGGCCTGTTTTATACAAGTGGGGTACCATCACAAGTTTTTATTTACTCAGCAGGGTCGTCAGGCATGTCAACAGCCCATTGGAGGAGTATTTTATTTGCTGAAATGTCAGCATCTCAGCTTTCTTTTCCTTTTAACCTCTTTTTTTATTACAGTAATCCCTCCTCCATCGCGGGGCTTGCGTTCCAGAGCCACCCGCGAAATAAGAAAATCCGCGAAGTAGAAACCATATGTTTATATGGTTATTTTTATATTGTCATGCTTGGGTCACAGATTTGCGCAGAAACACAGGAGGTTGTAGAGAGTCAGGAACGTTATTCAAACACTGCAAACAAACATTTGTCTCTTTTTCAAAAGTTTAAACTGTGCTCCATGACAAGACAGAGATGACAGTTCCGTCTCACAATTAAAAGAATGCAAACATATCTTCCTCTTCAAAGGAGTGTGTGTCAGGAGCAGTGACTGTCACAGAGATAGAGAGAAATGCAAACAAATCAATAGGGCTGTTTGGCTTAAGTATGCGAAGCACCGCGGCACAAAGCTGTTGAAGCCGGCAGCTCACACCCCCTCCGTGAGGAGCAGGGAGAGAGAGAGAGAGAGAGAGAAGAGAGAGAGAGAGAGAGAGAGACAGAGTTTGTTTTTCAGTCAAAAATCAATACGTGCCCTTCAAGCTTTTAAGTATGCGAAGCACCGTGTAGCATGTCATTTCAGGAAGCAGCTGCACAAAAGATAGCAACGTGAAGATAATCTTTCAGCATTTTTAGACGAGCGTCCGTATTGTCTAGGTGTGCGAACAGCCCCCCTGCTCAATCCCCCTACGTCAGGATCAGAGAAAGTCAGCGCAAGAGAGAGAGAAAAGTAAGCTGGGTAGCTTCTCAGCCATCTGCCAATAGCGTCCCTTGTATGAAATCAACTGGGCAAACCAACTGAGGAAGTATGTACCAGAAATTAAAAGACCCATTGTCCACAGAAACCCGCGAAGCAGTCAAAAATCCGCACTATATATTTAAATATGCTTACATATAAAATCCGCGATGGAGTGAAGCCGCGAAAGGCGAAGCGCGATATAGCGAGGGATTACTGTATACCCTTGATATAATTATTTATTAAAGCATAGTGAGGAGCACCATGATTCATGTAAAATCATGTAAAACTGAATTTGTAGTGAAAGTCAATATTTTGACTTGAAAATCTTGTTTTGTTTCGAGTGGGATGCATGGCATTGATATGAAAAAAAAAATCAATTTAACTTCAGTGTAGAAGTATTTGCATACGTTTATTATGCAGGCATCTACCAATCGTTTAATATTTATGCAAATAAAGATCTCTAGTGCAAAAAAAAAACACCAATGGGCTCATTTCCAGTCACATGTAGACATTTTGCCATCAGACG
This sequence comes from Erpetoichthys calabaricus, assembly GCF_900747795.2. Taxonomy (NCBI): domain Eukaryota; kingdom Metazoa; phylum Chordata; class Cladistia; order Polypteriformes; family Polypteridae; genus Erpetoichthys; species Erpetoichthys calabaricus. The sequence continues at coordinate 68,931,002 of NC_041411.2, read as the reverse complement.
TGTTCTGGTAGTACAATCCCCATTTTAAGAATTATGATGAGAATCTTGGTGATTACAATCCTAAAGATGTATTAGGGACAGAAAAGAACTACCAGCTCCACCGTGCTTGGAGTGTGCATATCCTCAGTGCTTTTCTTGATTCTTGCATAAAAGAAAAATGTCAATTGCTAGGTAACGGCAGGGTCGGGGCTTCCCGTATACTGAGTTTTTCTGTGGAGAAAACAAAGAAATGTGTGCACAATGGTGTGTCTTCTGTGTGGAAAATATGTAGCATGCTATGTTTAAAATGTGAATGAGGCTTTAGGGAGCAGTTTTCCTTGTTTTTCACCTCAAGAAATCTTTAAGCTACCAAAAAACATTTTGTGGATTTTAGTGAAAGTTTTATGAACCTGTATGCAACTTGAAACTTGCCTGTTTTGCTCATCGCTATCAATGGGTATGGTTTCATTTCCACTGATTTGAGTATGAATTCTTTATTATTAATAATTTCAGATTATGGGGAGTGCAGGAGTTGATACTCTTGGCTCACACCCCTGGAAACCAGGTTTCAAATATTGGCCCAGTCACTGCCTCTGTGGAATTGACATGTTTTCCCATTTGTCTTCCTGGAATTTATTCGACATCTCACAGGTTGCTTCAACTGGCTCGGTAAGAATGAGATTGAAGAACATGTGGGCTCAATTCCTGTCTTGTGTCCAAAACTTTCAGGTGCAGCTTTACCAGACACTCACACAGAACAGCTATAAATATCAAGTTTCTCTACCAAAAAATAAACCCCATGATGCATTCCTTATCACAACAACCGGCAAATTTCCCAAGGAAACACAACATCTCAAAATCACTGGAGAACCTGACAGAGGCTTTGCAAAGGCAATGCTGGAGTGAAGGGCCTCTTTGATTTTCCTTGCCTCCCCCATCATGTGACTGACATGTGATTAGCGTTGCATGGCAACAGACACACAGAGCAGGGGCCAAGTACAATCTGCAGGCCAAAGGTGGCGCCCATGCTATCATCCTGCCAGAAGCATCCAGGCTAGGCTCCCAGTAACAGGAAGGCAGGTTCATAAAGATGGGATTTCAGGTTGACACTTCTTTTGTTTTTCTCTTTTTCTAGTCTACAGGCCAAGCAGAAGACTTTTCTGAGTCTCAATCATTGTCACTAGAGTTTATTTTTATTTTCATTGTAATTTTACCTACGATGTCTATTAACAGTGTGTTTAGCCAGAAGTACTGACTAAGGATTAATAACAATACACAAGAAGGAAAGACACAATAGCCCCAAGGATACAAATCTGCTCATCGTGAAACTGTGTGATTGGATGTGAAAAATATGGACAATCCATTAAAGTTGTCTAGTGTCATCTCAAATCAGGCGCCTTGCTGTGAGTGTTAACGAGAAGCCTTTAGCAAAAAGCATGAACCCTGCTCTAGTGTTTCTTCAGTGTAAATCACTATAATGGCCCCCTTATTTATCAATACAAATCTCTTTTAACCTAAACAGGGCATCAGACACCTCTCTGCTATTAATGATTTTTAAGAAGCTACTGTAATGCGGTTAAGTGAATAATACTATTAATTCCACATCAGTAATAATTGCAATCTTATATGCAATAGCTAATTTCACTCCTGTCAGCTTTTTTCTCCATTTTTTTTTTTTGTTTCCCAATGAAAAATAATTGCCGCCCAGGGGATAGTTCATTCTCACCTTTTTTAATAGAGCAAGAGAGAGCAGAGCATTCGCTGAGAGCCAGAAAACAATATAGTGTGTTGAATAATGCATCTACATGGTCTTTCCTCGTAGGCTTTGTATTGTCAGGTCGCTCTCGTCCAGCCTTTTCCATCTTTCTCTATCTGTGTCTCAAATGCAATTCGCAAACTCCTGAGTGAAAAATAAAGTAAAAAAGCTCTACCTATTTATGGGCATCATCTAATACATTAACTTCAAGAGATTTTCTGAATTGAGGTGGCCTTGGGGTTGATCTGTTTGAAATGCAAATGATATAACAGGCCACTGGCCAAGCCAGGAGTCACAGAATCCTGAACGACTGTGCTTTTTGCAGGACCACCATTATTGATATCATAGCTGACACGCACATGCAGTACCCATGAGCGCAATGCTAAAATCAATTAGCCAGAAATGATAACTGGTCATTGTTTTATGGTCTGACGCCATGCAATTGTTTCTTTTAATGCCTTCTTGGACTTCCTTCACCCTGTGGATTTGCCAGTTTTTTGGAAATCTTAGCACTAAGTTCCTAATGTTCAATTTTAAACAATAATGAACAGACATCCAGTATACGTAGGAAACCCTGGACAGGATATTGTGTTTTACTTCTTGAGATTAACACTTGTGTAAGAAAGTATTAAAACTCTCTTCTTACTGATAACAATGACATGCCTGCTCACATCTTACCTACTGCTTCTGTTTGGTTCATTGTTTTATCGTGAAGAAGTATTCACGAAAGGCACTTTAACCGCTAATGTTTTTTTTATAGTGGTGGAATAGTTAATACTGGAAATGCCTAAATTGGTACCCTTGGTTTACAAGGTGTACCCCAAATGACTTACCTGTTTACTTACCACTCACTGCTCATCACACACACAGTGCACTCAACCCAACTCCCTGCACTTTTTACTCAATAGCAGAATACCTTAGCAAAGGCCAAGAGCCATTTCAAGAGCTTTGCTTCTGCCTGGAGTCATGGATTTGGAGATCCACACTCTGATAGCTACCTTTGAAAGAGCTGCACAAATACTTTAACTTGCTTGAAAGCCTTCCCTTACGTATATGGCAGACTGCACTTGAATCACTACCTCTGAAAGAGCTTAACCTGAATGAACACTGATGATTCTTAATATAATGAACAATCACTGCTAAAAGTTAATAAACAACAAGACAACTTTATCAAGGTATTGTAATAACCAGACTCTATTTAAATCATTACCTCTGTTTATTTGCAGGAAAAAAAAACAACAAGGGAAAAATGTTAGATATGAAAAACATACAATCTGAACCATTTAAGAGAGGGTTACACAGCAAGCCTTGTATAAGGGGGCTATAGTTTTAGTCATTCCAATCCTTGTCTTCTTTAGTAAGGGATGATGCTTGCGAGCATCAAGACGGAGAGGTTTTTTTCACTTTCGGGAAATTGTGATGTCTCTGAAAATGTTTGTAAAATATTTTCCTTTATAGGGTGCCTTTGATGGCTAGTTTTAGTATGTCATATCAATTATAAGTTTAGCAACTGTCAGTTTTCCTTTGTCAGTGAAGTTACATTCAGCTGAACATGAATCCAGCATAAAGCATATTGATTGTAAGGTTCCCAATTACCTGTTTCACATCTTCTCACAGGCATATACACTCTGGTTAGTTTTTCTGAACTTAACCACACACACACATTATATATATATATATATATATATATATATATATATATATATATATATATATATATATATATATATATATATGCATCGATTTTAAGATCTTATCCTAACTTCTAAAAAACATCCTGTTAGTCATTATCATATGTATGCATGTGTCAGGCTAGGTTCCTGTTTAAATCCACAAAATCAAAAATAATGCCAGATTTTTCTTTTGAGCTCCATAATATAGCTAAAGTCTAATTCACCCAGTTTATTCACTTATAAGTTACTGTTGTGAAAAATATTCTGTAAATAAGGAAGAATCTTGAACTATCGTTATAAATAATCTCCACAATGGATGTCCTTTATTTACACCAACTGGTGGAGCTCCATGTACAATTGTTCAATGCAACATAGCAGACTGTTTAAATGATCAGAGCATTGTCTTATCATTTAGGTGCATTTACTGTATGTAAGACATCTATCCATCCATCCATCCATTGTCTCCCGCTTATCCGAGGTCGGGTCGCGGGGGCAGCAGCTTGAGCAGAGATGCCCAGACTTCCCTCTCCCCGGCCACTTCTTCTAGCTCTTCTGGGAGAATCCCAAGGCGTTCCCAGGCCAGTCGAGAGACATAGTCCCTCCAGCGTGTCCTGGTCTTCCCCGGGGCCTCCTCCCGGTTGGACGTGCCCGGACACCTCACCAGGGAGGTGTCCAGGAGGCATCCTGATCAGATGCCCGAGCCACCTCATCTGACTCCTCTCGATGCGGAGGAGCAGCGGCTCTACTCTGAGCCCCTCCCGGATGACTGAGCTTCTCACCCTATCTTTAAGGGAAAGCCCAGACACCCTGCGGAGGAAACTCATTTCAGCCGCTTGTATTCGCGATCTCGTTCTTTCGGTCACTACCATAGCTCATGACCATAGGTGAGGGTAGGAACATAGATCGACTGGTAAATTGAGAGCTTCGCCTTGCGGCTCAGCTCCTTTTTCACCACGACAGACCGATGCAATGCCCGCATTACTGCGGATGCCGCACCGATCCGCCTGTCGATCTCACGCTCCATTCTTCCCTCACTCGTGAACAAGACCCCGAGATACTTGAACTCCTCCACTTGGGGCAGGATCTTGCTACCAACCCTGAGAGGGCACTCCACCCTTTTCCGGCTGAGGACCATGGTCTCGGATTTGGAGGTGCTGATTCTCATCTCAGCCGCTTCACACTCAGCTGCGAACCGATCCAGAGAGAGCTGAAGATCACGGCCTGATGAAGCAAACAGGACAACATCATCTGCAAAAAGCAGTGACCCAATCCTGAGCCCACCAAACCGGACCCCCTCAACACCCTGGCTGCGCCTAGAAATTCTGTCCATAAAAGATATGAACAGAATCGGTGACAAAGGGCAGCCCTGGCGGAGTCCAACTCTCACTGGAAACGGGTTCGACTTACTGCCGGCAATGCGGACCAAGCTCTGGCACCGATCGTACAGGGACTGAACAGCCCTTATCAGGGGGGCCGGTACCCCATACTCTCGGAGTACCCCCCACAGGATTCCCCGAGGGACACGGTCGAATGCCTTTTCTAAGTCCACAAAACACATGTAGACTGGTTGGGCAAACTGCCATGCACCCTCCAGGACCCTGCTAAGGGTATAGAGCTGGTCCACTGTTCCGCGACCAGGACGAAAACCACACTGTTCCTCCTGAATCCGAGGCTCGACTATCCGACGGACCCTCCTCTCCAGGACCCGTGAATAGACTTTTCCAGGGAGGCTGAGGAGTGTGATCCCTCTGTAGTTGGAACACACCCTCCGATCCCCCTTCTTAAAGAGGGGGACCACCACCCCGGTCTGCCAATCCAGAGGCACTGTCCCTGATGTCCATGCGATGTTGCAGAGGCGTGTCAGCCAAGACAGTCCTACAACATCCAGAGCCTTGAGGAACTCCGGGCGTACCTCATCCACCCCCGGGGCCCTACCACCAAGGAGTTTTTTGACCACCTCGGTGACCTCAGTCCCAGAGATGGGGGAGCCCACCTCTGAGTCCCCAGGCTCTGCTTCCTCATTGGAAGGCATGTTAATGGGATTGAGGAGGTCTTCGAAGTATTCCCCCCACCGACCCACAACATCCCGAGTCGAGGTCAGCAGCGCACCATCCCCACCATATACAGTGTTGACACTGCACTGCTTCCCCTTCCTGAGACGCCAGATGGTGGACCAGAATCTCCTCGAAGCCGTCCGAAAGTCATTCTCCATGGCCTCCCCAAACTCCTCCCACGCCCGAGTTTTTGCCTCAGCAACCACCAAAGCCGCATTCCGCTTGGCCTGCCGGTACCTATCAGCTGCCTCCGGGGTCCCACAGGACAAAAGGGTCCTGTAGGACTCCTTCTTCAGCTTGACGGCATCCTTCACCGCCGGTGTCCACCAGCGGGTTCGGGGATTGCCGCCACGACAGGCACCGACCACCTTACGGCCACAGCTCCGGTCAGCTGCCTCAACAATAGAGGCACGGAACATGGCCCATTCGGACTCAATGTCCCCCACCTCCCTCGGGATGTGGTCGAAGTTCTGCCGGAGGTGGGAGTTGAAGCTACTTCTGACAGGGGGCTCTGCCAGATGTTCCCAGCAGACCCTCACAACACGTTTGGGCCTACCACGCCTGACCGGCATCCTCCCCCCCACCATCGAAGCCAACTCACCACCAGGTGGTGATCAGTTGACAGCTCCGCCCCTCTCTTCACCCGAGTGTCCAAGACATGTGGCCGCAAGTCCGACGACACGACCACAAAGTCGATCATCGAACTGAGGCCTAGGGTGTCCTGGTGCCAAGTGCACATATGAACACCCCTATGCTTGAACATGGTGTTCGTTATGGACAATCCGTGACGAGCACAGAAGGTCCAATAACAAAACACCGCTCGGGTTCAGATCAGGGGGGCCATTCCTCCCAATCACGCCCCTTCCAGGTCTCACTGTCATTGCCCACGTGAGCATTGAAGTCTCCCAGCAGAACGAGGGAGTCCCCAGAAGGTATGCCCTCTAGCACCCCCTCCAGGGACTCCAAAAAGGGTGGGTACTCCGAACTGCTGTTCGGTGCATACGCACAAACAACAGTTAGGACCCGTCCCCCCACCCGAAGGCGAAGGGAGGCTACCCTCTCGTCCACCGGGGTAAACCCCAATGTACAGGCTCCAAGTTGGGGGGCAATAAGTATACCCACACCCGCTCAGCGCCTCTCACCGGGGGCAACTCCAGAGTGGTAGAGAGTCCAGCCCCTCTCAAGGAGATTGGTTCCAGAGTCCAAGCTGTGCGTCGAGGTGAGCCCGACTATATCTAGCCGGAACCTCTCAACTTCGCGCACTAGCTCAGGCTCCTTCCCCTTCAGAGAGGTGACATTCCACGTCCCAAGAGCCAGTTTCTGTAGCCGAGGATCGGACCGCCACCCAACTCACACTGCACCCGACCTCCTTGGCCCCTCCCATAGGTGGTGAGCCCATGGGAAGGGGGACCCACGTTGCCTCTTTGGGCTGTGCCCGGCCGAGCCCCATGGGTGCAGGCCCTGCCACCAGGCGCTCGCCATCGAGCCCCACCTCCAGGCCTGGCTCCAGAGTGGGGCCCCGGTGACCTGCGTCCGGGCAAGGGAAAACGCCGTCCAAAATTGTTTTTCTTCATAGGAGGTTTGTTTAACCGCTCTTTGTCTCATCCCTCACCTAGGACCAGTTTGCCTTGGGTGGCCCTACCAGGGGCATAAAGCCCCGGACAACAGAGCTCCTAGGATCATTGGGACACGCAAACCCCTCCACCACGATAAGGTGACGGTTAAAGGAGGGGTGTAAGACATCTAAATATATTTTAATTTAAACAAATCAGCATACAAATAAATGGTACATTCTTCTAGTACCATTTGTGCCATCAAGTATTAAGCAAAGTGACACATTAGTTAAACATGTTAAAAATCTTAGGTCATTATCCGATTCATAGAAGTAAGACTTCTCATATATAAAACTGTTACCAGAGAACAAAACACGAAGAAATGTTATATATGACCTCATCTTCTATTTTAATCTATTAGAACAAATGTCAGCATGTTCTGGTTAAACAGGCAAGAAGTTCAAGTTCCTTTTCTCTTACGCTACATCTAAATAATTCTAAAATAAAAGCACTAAATAAAACACACAAATTAAATATTTTTATCCTTCTGACATTTACTTATTCATAAATTTTACAAAAATTCTTCATATAATATAGTAGGCTTAATCTTATACATAACAGCAGTGGTCACAAGACATGAATCAACCCTGGACGTAGGGTGCCAGCCCTCTGCCAAGTCCAGTTAATCAACCATCTGCACACTCTCTCATTGAGGCAATTTAAACCTGATGATTAACTATAGCTTTTTTGATTCATCTGTCAGTAAAGCACCTTTACTTTTCATCCCTCCTGAAATCCAGGTTGTTTTGACGTTTCTTAATCAGCATCACTTGAATTACTAAAACATCTATTGATTGAATGACTCAGCAAGGAAAATGTACCTGGGTTTGAATTCAGGTTGCAGATACTCTTTGTATTGAGTGTGAATGTTCTCTATTTGTGCATTGGTTGTCTTCCCATATCTGATTACTTGGTGATTGTAAATTGTTGTTCTTTAACAACACACATTGCAAAACTATCTAAAACATGTTTTTTTCATCTTAAAATTTCAGAAAATTAAGGTATTTCTAAATGTGGAGGATGCTAAAAAATGAATTCATATATCTATGCCAAATAAAGTTGACTACTGCAATGAATTAGTTAATTCAAAATACTGCCACAAGGATCATTCCAAGAACTAGAAAGTACAACCACTTAACTCCTGTCCTTATGTCTTTACACTGGCTTGCAGGGTTGATTTCAAAACACTCCTTCTTACATATAAAGCCTTAAGTGAAGACATGCCCTGATTTCTTATCATCTGAGCTTATCATTACTTCCCAATAAAAGCATGCATTAAGATCTCAAAGTGCCAACCTACCTAAGATTCCATGGCTTATAAAAATAACAGTGGGAGGTTGAGCTGTTAGTTACAGGGCCCCAAAGCTGTGGAGTGATCAGCCTGTTTATATACAGTATGCCCATTTGGTTTCTGCTTTTATATCCAGGCTGAAGACTCTAACCTTTAGTCTAGCATACCTTGACTAGAGCTGCTGATTAGCTGTGCATGTTGCATCTATGTTTGTTAGTCATACAATAATTTCACACAAATCATAAGTAATACAATAATTATGAACTGATCTTCCTGTATTCTGTTCCTCTTCTTGGTATCGGGATGTGGCACAATTGGTGCCACTGCTCTACTACCAAGATGTTTTCCTGTTCATGGAAAGGACATCTGAGATACTGGGAGCCTTGGAATCAACCTACGTAAAGATTTTGTCATCAAATAGGATGGCCAGCACATACTGACCAGAAAGGGGTGGGTGGGCAGTTGGTCTGAGGTCTCCAGCAGTATGACTGCCTGTTTATATAACTGACTGTAGACCCTCAGAGGTTTATTTTCTAAGGGAGTTTTTTTCCCTCTTTTCTGTTGTCAACTGACCAAAGTGCAACAATTAATTAATGGACAGATGTTGTTAAGTTCCATTTATGTTAATCTGTTTCAAAACACTTTATGCTCCTATGTGTTAAAAACAATTGATATCTTTACATGTTTTTACCATGCAATTAGTATTTGCATTTTATATAATAACATCACAGGCTATGCGCCTGCACTTGGTGAGCTATACACAAAAAAAAGAAGAATAAACTGAATTTAATTGAACTGAATTTTGCCATCACACTGGAAGCTTTTGTGTGTCACTTTTGGTAATAACTGCTCATGATGCTCTCTTTCTCTCTCTTTCTTGAATAATTTATTCCTTCTAGAACATTGCATACTCAGTATGGTGACTACCATTTGAGACACGAGCATAGATACAACACTCAACACTTACTGTTACTAAATCCATAAAATTAAGAAATAAGATGTTTGAGCTGCTCATCCGGAGATGCAGCCTTAGCATTTTTGTAATTGATAATCTCTGACACTGCTAAGCCCCATTTCCCAGAGCAATAAACAGAGATATGCAAGCTCAAGCATGTCAAATTGGGAACTATTGTAGCCATCATCACTAATAGTCAAAAACTTACAAAACAGAGGTACAATTTTTAGCTATAAAACAGTATAGGAAAGTAAGAATTAATAAAAAATAAAAGAAGTACTTCACTTCTAACTCCTATAACAAGGTCCAAATTTCTTGTCACAACCAGATAATAAGATAAGGGAATAGAAAGACCACCCCATTTAATTCAAAGGGTTTACATATCAGGGCATAAACTGACAATAATCTGCTCAACACTTAAAGTCCTAAAATTACACCAATCTAAGCAGAGGTAACCAAGAACACATAAGACATTTTACTTCATTATTATTAACTTTTATTGAATGTTTTATTTGATATGTAAGATAGATGGACATGGAAAGAACTATATGAATACAGATAGCTAAAAGGTAGTAAGTTTAAAAATGTATGTACATATCACAGACAGATAAAAATGTAGGTATTAACTGTGCTGTGTAGTAGCAGTAGTAACACTATCACATTTTCTAAGTACAGTGAAATTCTTATTTGTACATTCAACCAACATGTAACATGTTACCACTCTCCAATTCCATTATAAACTTAATTTTTTATTGAACAGAAAATATAAATCAGTCTAACTGATGTTATGCTCCCAGTCAATGATACCTTGTGGAAACTTCCCTGAGAAAAAGTTCTACACATGTCTGCGAGGGTCTTCCTCCAGGTATTCTGGTTTTCTGGCCACATCTACAAAGATGCACACACCGGGGAACTAATGACTTCAAACTGGTCCAGTGAGAGTGTAGATGTGTGTATGGGAAGGCCCTGTGATGGACTGATGTCCTGTGAAGAGCTGTCCCCTGCCCTGTGGCAAGTGCTGCTGGCCTTCCCATGACACACAATCTGATTAAGAGAATCTGGTCTGAAAATGAGATGAGAACTTTAACTTAAAAATGACCTCAAAATTAAGTGTTGGCTAAATTAGGGTTAGGATTAGGTTAGGGTTATACAATAATAGATTAATTCTGAGGGTTGTGTTGCCATCATCCAGTGTATTTCACTGTATAGAATGGATTCTGTGTAGTCTTTTATTAGCATGTAAAACATGATCAGGCAGCGCTCTGGATCAGGTTTTCATCCAGGATGTCTCTGTACATTGCTGCAGTCATCTTTCCCTTTATCCTGACTAGTCTCCCAGTCCCTGCTGCTGAAAAACATCCCCACAGCATGATGCTGCCACCACTATGCTTCACTGTAGGGATGGTATTGGCCTGGTGATGAGTGGTGCCTGGTTTCCTCCAAACGTGATGAAGGCATTCACACGAAAAGTTCAATCTTTCTCTCATCAGACCAGAGAATTTTCTTTCTCATGGTCTGAGTCATCTTCAGGTGCCTTTTGGCAAACTCCAAGCGGGCTGCTATGTGCTTTTTAATAAGGAGTGGCTTCCGTCTTGCCACTGTACCATACAGGCCTGATTGGTGGATTGCTGCAGAGATGGTTGTCCTTCTGGAAGGTTCTCCTCTCTCCACAGAGGACCTCTGGAGCTCTGACAGAGTGACCATGGGATTCTTGGTTACCTCCCTGACTTAGGCCCTTCTCCCCCGATCGCTCAGTTTAGATGGCCGGCCAGCTCTAGGAAGAGTCCTGGTGGTTTCGAACTTCTTCCACTTACGGATGATGGAGACCACTGTGCTCATTGGGACCTTCAAATCAGCAGAAATTTTTCTGTAACCTTCCCCAGATTTGTGCCTCGAGACAATCCTGTCTCAGAGCTCTACAGACAATTCCTTTGACTTCATGCTTGGTTTGTGCTCTGACATGAACTGTGGGACCTTATATAGACAGGTGTGTGCCTTTCCAAATCATGTCCAATCAACTGAATTTACCACAGGTGGACTCCAATTAAGCTGCAGAAACATCTCAAGGATGATCAGGGGAAACAGGATGCACCTGAGCTCAATTTGGAGCTTCATGGCAAAGGCTGTGAATACTTATGTGCATGTGCTTTCTCAAAGTGATGCGCTGTGAATACTTTCCGGATGCACTGTAGATAGAGTGACTTGGTCATTTACAATGTAAAATATCATTCTTCACTTTATTAACTCACAATTGAACCAATTAGTAGAAAAAGCTCTGAAACTGATGCAAGAAACAACTCAATCAATAGATAAATTTTCTATGCTCACTGAACTTCTTCAAATTTAAAGTCTGTTCTCACAACAATTTAATTGGTCTATAATTTATATTATTTATCAAAACAATTAAAAAATAGTGTGACTTGTACAGCGCATTTATAGAACTTTGCTCCTCTGTGTTGATTGTAAAATGTGTGCATTTTTCCACAGTTGTCAAAGCAACATACTCAGTGAGCGTTGTATTAAGCAAAAATGTTGTGATTGCATTGCATCCCATGCAAAAAGGGTGTGATTGCTAATTCCTTTGCCTTTTCCTTTTTTCTAGAGTTCTGAAGAACACTCTGAAGTTGACTCAAGTCACTGCCCCCATTTCCCCAGAATTCTCGCCACTTCCAGATCCTACAATATGTAAACCTGCCAAACTCTGGAAGAGATTGTTCATTGATGGACAGTACTACTCCATGCCAAGGGGGCGCATAGTTGCTAATGCCTTCTTCCCTTTCTTCTGAAGCTCTAAAAGCTGACTGAGGTCATTTTCTCTGTTTCCCCAGAAGTCCGGCCTCTCCCAGATTCAACAATACATAAGCCTGCCAACCACCAGAAGAGGTTGTTTAATGATGAACGAGACAGGACAGGAGATGGAGCTCTTACCTTGCGATAAATACAAGCTTGACACCTTGTGTGAACTAGCTGTGGATATTGAACCTTTGAGTTTTCTTGCTATTTCTTTTGTGTTTTTTTCCGTCAGTTAAATGTGGTTCACCACTGTGTCTCGTCCCATAGTGTTACAATAGATAGAGAGACAGATAGATTATTGTATGAATAGATTGGTTCAAAGCTACATGTCTCTTAAAAGTAACTTCTCTATTTATATAATCTTGTTATACCATAATTTTATTTATCTTAGCACTTGCTGTGAATCACATTGAGAATGTGAATGATTTTTATTATCGATTGATTGTATATTAGTACAAAAGTTTAAGGTTTGTTTCTACACTGAAAATGAAAGAATGTAAAAAACACAATGTTTTGGTTCATGGAGGCACTCCTGATGAAGACAGTAAAATCAAAATGTCATATCTATTACCCTCTTTCATTTAAGTGTAGAAATAACCCTAAACTTTTTTTATTTAGAAGATGCACGCTGATGCAGCCCTTCACTAAAGACAATATCACATTATGTGACTTCTGCTCTTGGGATATGTCAGATTTGCCAACCCCAGTTGCTCATCTCATCATCAGACCATGTCAATTTATGTGACTGAAATTTGCCGCCCATGTTTTGCCAAGTGGGTGCCATCTTAACAGCAGTGTCATGCTCTCCCTTTTTTGTGACAGCCCATAATGGGTCGCCTGACAGACTCAGCACTGTATGAAGGTTAACAGGTTAACATTTTCAGTGAGGTCAGCTGTAGTCTCTGTCCTTTTTTTCCCATTCTATTTCCGTCTGTAAAACAGCGTTTCTCAACCTTTTAAGTATTTGCGACCCGAGTTTTCATAACAGTTTTAATCGTGCCCCCCCACCTACCATTTTTTTGAAAGGAGCCCACTAATACCAATTTGTTCTTTTTTAATTAATGATATATCATAGATACATATTTTATTATATCTACTTAACTTTTATCGACATTTATCTAACTCTATATTTATTTTTCTAGCATCAGAATGTAGTTTAAGTTAATTTGTTTTGGTTTCAATAGATGTATTTTTCATATTTTTGATTCTTGTTTTCTTTTTTTCACATCTTCCCGCTCCCCTTTTTGTTACTTCGCGCCCCCCTAGTGGGGCTCACCCCACAGATTGAGAACCACTGGTGTAAAACAGGAGACAACAGGCAGATGAGCATCTATTATATTCAAAGCACCCGTTTTCCTTTTTCCTAATCACTGCTTTATATTTATTGTACTTCTGGATGAGCATTCATTGGCTGTCAGCTCTCATGCACACACTTACAATTAAAAAGAAAACCAAAGTGAGTCGTGGACTAGTTGGAATGAGTCACTGGGCATGTCACATTACGCGACTGACCTCGCTGGAGTGCACCGTCGACTTCCTCCTGCTCACTAAGATTATGGAAATAATAATAATACAGTAATCCCTCCTCCATCGCGGGGGTTGCGTTCCAGAGCCACCTGCGAAATAAGAAAATCCGCGAAGTAGAAACCATATGTTTATATGGTTATTTTTATATTGTCATGCTTGGGTCACAGATTTGCGCAGAAACACAGGAGGTTGTAGAGAGACAGGAACGTTATTCAAACACTGCAAACAAACATTTGTTTCTTTTTCAAAAGTTTAAACTGTGCTCCATGACAAGACAGAGATGACAGTTCTGTCTCACAATTAAAAGAATGCAAACATATCTTCCTCTTCAAAGGAGTGCGCGTCAGGAGCAGAGACTGTCAGAAAGAAAGAGGAAAGCAAACAAATCAATAGGGCTGTTTGGCTTTTAAGTATGCGAAGCACCACGGCACAAAGCTGTTGAAGGCGGCAGCTCACACCCCCTCCGTCAGGAGCAGGGAGAGAGAGAGAGAGAGAGAGAGAGATAGAGAGAGACAGATAAAAACAAACAATTAAAAATCAATACGTGCCCTTCGAGCTTTTAAGTATGCGAAGCACCGTGCAGCATGTCGCTTCAGGAAGCAGCTGCACAGAAGGTAGCAACATGAAGATAATCTTTCAGCATTTTTAGACGAGTGTCCGTATCGTCCAGGTGTGCGAACAGCCCCCCTGCTCAATCCCCCTACGTCAGGATCAGAGAAAGTCAGCGCAAGAGAGAGAGAGAGAAAATTAAGTTGGGTAGCTTCTCAGCCATCTGCCAATAGCGTCCCTTGTATGAAATCAACTGGGCAAACCAACTGAGGAAGCATGTACCAGAAATTAAAAGACCCATTGTCCGCAGAAATCCGCGAACCAGCAAAAAATCCGCGATATATATTTAAATATGCTTACATATAAAATCCGCGATAGAGTGAAGCCGCGAAAGGCGAAGTGCGATATAGCGAGGGATCACTGTAATAATAATACATTTTATTTGGAGCGCCTTTCAAAAAACTCAAGGTCACTGTACAATCAGGTTAAAAAATAAACATTCAATGACTAGAAAATTTAAAATCCAAATAAACATCAGATAAAACACCAATAACAATTACAGTGAATAAGCAATTTTGAACAGATAAGTTTTAAGATTAGCCTGAAATTGGTGAAGGGTAGTCATATTCCTAAGATAAGCAGGTAATGAGTTCCATAAGGAAGGTGCCGATCTGCTAAATGCTCGATATCCCATCGTAACAAGACGTGCTGGTGGATTATTTAAGTTGATGGAAGAAGAGGATCTGAGCATACGAGAGGGTTTAATGAGTTGTAGGAGCTGTGAGAGATATGTGGGGGAAAGATTATGAATGGCCTTATATGTAAGGACTAAAATTTTGTAGTTGACCCTAAACTTTATTGGCAGCCAATGAAACTGCTGAATAATGGGTGTAATGTGATCAGAATAGGGTGTTTTAGTAATTATACGAGCAGCCGAATTTTGAACAAGTTGAAGTTTATGTAGTAACTTTTGGGGCAGACCAAAGAGAAGTGAGTTGAAATAGTCCAGGCGGGAGGTGACCAAACTGTTGACTAAAATGGCAGTAGAGTGATTTGACAAAAATGGACGCAAGCGATTAATGTTTCGCAGGTGAAAGTAAGCTGCTCGAGTAACAGAACTGATGTGAGACTGGAAAGACAACGTGCTGTCCAGAATTACACCAAGGCTTTTTATCTGATCTGTACAGGTAACAGATGTGTTGTCTATTAATACTGAGATCTTTGATGCCTTCGCTATTGCAGATTTCGTGCCCATAAGAAGCACCTCAGTTTTATTAGAGTTCAACTGCAAGAAGTTAGAAGATAACCAAGACTTGATCTCAGCAAGGCAATCAGTAAGTGAGGATGGTGGAAGCGATGCAGATGGTGAAGTTGAAATATATAACTGGGTGTCATCTGCGTAACAATGAAAGTTTATCTTCCATTTATGAAAAATGACACCCAAAGGAAGCAGATAAATGATAAACAGCAGGGGGCCAAGGACAGAACCCTGAGGAAGCCCAGATACTACAGGAGTGGGAGTGGAGGTACATGTATCCAGCTGAATGAATTGAAATGAAGGCTATGACTGATAATTGCTGGAAAAGTCACATAATGTGGCAGATTAACTCAACTGTCTATTAGTACTATGGAAGACATTCAACCCTAGAGCCACTTGTTTAAAGGTGATGTGAAAAACAGGGACAGGGTGAAAAACCCTTAGTACCTTTTGTTGTTTTGGACGTATACCTTTTAAACCATGACACCAACTTACCCATGTACTAAGTGGCCTCCTCCTTAGTGACAAGACAACTCATACAAATCATCCAGGGCCGTTCTTGACAGTGATTTGTCATTACGCTGCGGCACACCATCTTTATTTTATTTTTTTTAAATGAAATTAAACAGAAGCTCCGTAACTAAGATACAGTTAAGTTACCTCTTAAAGTTTCATTCATTTTTTAAATTTAGTTTCTTATTTTTTAATTCAATATGAATCCATTTGGAATGACACAAAAAAAGTTATCCTGCAGGTTTAAAATAAAAACAAAAAAAGCATAGTGATTCCTTCCCTTGTTAGTAGAGGTCTTTTGTTCAGAACACTTTGTTGTGCCCCACTAGACTGCTATGCTAATGCATCATGACAGCATGGACACTTGGCCTAGAGGCAACTCTTCATGGCTTCTCATTAACTGAACCCTGCAGTTTGAGCGAAGGAAACAATTGGCTGGAAAGCATGGGGAATGGCTGTCAGCAGCAAATAGAGAATGCAATGTGCCTGAGACCTGCTTAATAATAATAATAATAATAAGCCCAACGGGAGATAAAATACTTGACACACCAAAACCAATGTAAATTTTAATATGCAAATAATTTCTTCAAATTGGAAGACCTAAACAAACATACTGTATATCTATGTATATTCACGAAGCTGAAAATGCGAAAATGGTCCCAGAAACAAGCCTGCTCTGTTTCCCACCACTAATATTAATATTATTTGTACAGTCCTTCTTGCTGTGTTCCAGTAACGGTTCATTACCCTTATTTTTGCCACAGTTCTCTATCAAGCTATAATAAAGTAAAATTGCTCCCGTTTGAAAGCAACAAAAAAAACAATAAAACAAGAATGTTTTAAATTAATCTACCGCAGCTTTTCCTTCAATCTATCCCTAAAATTGCAATCTTATTTTCCAAAGTTATTAATGTGAGTTTGCACTTATTAATTTCTGTACTTGTAATGAAATACTGTATGCTGTAAGATAATCAGCCTGAAAGAAATGAACTATTAAGTCCTTCTGCTTCAGCCACAATACCCAGTCTGGGTCCATCCATCCATCCATTATCCAACCTGCTGAATCCAAACACAGGGTCACGGGGGTCTGCTGGAGCCAATCCCAGCCAACACAGGGCACAAGGCAGGAATCAATCCCGGGCAGGGTGCTAACCCACCACAGGACACACACAAACACACCAAGCACACACTAGGGCCAATTTAGAATCGCCAATCCACCTAACCTGCATGTCTTTGGACCGTGGGAGGAAACCGGAGCGCCCGGAAGCGAACCCAGGTCTCCTTACTGCGAGGCAGCAGCGCTACCACTGCACCACCGTGCCACCCCAGTCTGGGTCCTGTCATCATTTACCTATACACACTAAGATCATGTTGTTCTTACATTCTCCTGAGCATAAAATAAAATTTCTTCTGCAATCTGTTTGTACTTCAGCTCACTATAGATGGTCCAACTGGTCAGGTCAATCGGTCATTTTCAAACCCACTTATACTTGAACAGAGCTGCAGGAGTCTGCTGCAGTCTATCCCAGCTAGCATAGGGTGCAAGGCAGAAACAAACTGTGGACGGGGTGCCAGTCCATCGCAGGATGACATACACACACACACACCCCAACCATTGAGCTCTCTTTCTCAGTCAGACCTCACCATATTTTCAACAAGCTTCCACAAGTCACCCATCTACAGTGGAAACCCTGCCAAAACCACAGCATCTCAGGTCACAAATTTTGCAATATGGTAACTGATGGTGGTCAGCCACAAACCCGTTGCAAGGGCCCTGAGAAGAATCTGCTCTGTAGCGTAAACTAAAGAAGTACTCCACTAGATGTTTGTGCAATACAAAGCTGAGTGCTTCCTGGTGATATCCTCTGAGCTTTGTCTCTCTCTGTCTTTCAGGTCTTGCCACACTGCATGGCATGCCTGCTGCTTAAGCCTGCCCATACAAACAGCCACATGGAGGTATGACCAAATCTCCACCACACGTCACACTCACCCCGTTACAAAATTTTTACAAAATACAAATGTGATGCCTACTTCTCTGATGATGCAAATCAACAACAGAAAACTCTCCAACTTTCAAATTAGTTAACTAAGTCACACCCGAATGTTACGCTATGTGTACATCTTCTAACTTGTTAAAATGAGAAAGTGCTTATTTTGTCACAATTAAAATATGAAGATATGTTTTAAAAGCAATGTTTTCTGTCATTTGAATATTGTTAATGGTATTTGTGTACTTTTTTTGTAATTGCAAAATTTTTCAATCTGTTAATGTATGTGAGACTTCATTTTGATAATTTACATTACAAACAATTTACCATATTTGACATGGGATGTGATGTAAATATGTAGCAGTACAGTTGAGTCTAATACCGTATATACTCGCGTTTAAGTTCTCCCGCCGATAAGTCGGGGCTTGATTTTACCGTATAATTTCCGGTATTTTATTTCGTACAAGTCGAATGCAGAAAACTCATGCTATTGGTCCAAGAGATTACGATATGCTAACACACACCTGAGAGAGTAACCATGGTGCACACTGCTTTTTTTTTTCTATGTATTGTGATTACGTCACCACACGGTAATACCTGAACTATTACGAAGAGTCGTTTGCACTAATTTGTGTTTTTTGTATCTCACACCCTCATACACCTTTATCGAAAGAGCATCCCTTATCTACGATGGAGTGTTCGATCAGAAGAAAATATTAAGCTAGTTTTAAATTAAAAGTCATTGAAGCGGCAAAAGAAATTAGTAACTGCACTGCTGCAACAAAATTCAATGTATCTGAGAAACTGGTGTGAGACTGAAGGAGGCAAGAAGATGTAAAACAAAAAAATGAAGTGTCGCATTTCTGAACGGGCATATAAGTTGGGGTCTGATTTTATGATCGATTTTTTTGGGTTTCAAGACCCGACTTATACACAAGTATATACGGTAAATGAAATTATTTTTATAGTTTGTCATGGCCTCTCAAGCCTAAATATCAAACACCACCCATGTAAACACTCTATGAAGCTCCTTTTCCTTAAGGCTGTTAGTTCCCATGTTCCCATGTGAAATCAACAGCTTACCCTTCTTTTCGTTTTTCTCAGTTTCTTCCTTGTGCCTGATACTGCTGGGATAGGCTCAGGACCCTATGACACTGAACTGGATATGGGGAGTGGGTTTGACAATGGATGGATATATAGAACAGCTGGAAAATGTGCTCATCGAGAAACTCGAACCACACCTTGTGCACCTTCTGCCTTGTGCACAGAACTGATTCCCTGTACACCAAGTGGCCACCAATTTAATTCTCTCTTTGCTCAATTAGAAATAAATTTGGCCTTAGCAGAACTTTAGTTTAATTAGACAGCCACTCTTTGTTCTCGGTTTCTGGACTCGGCTGTTACTCTATTTTTTTGCATTGCCTTGCTAAGCAATGGCAGACAGATGGCCATGGCTCATATGGTTTTTTTAGTACACAGAAATGTTCTTCATTTAAATTAATTTGCTTGTTAAGGTTTTACTCCAGGCACTGCAATATGAAGGTATTGGAATGAGACTGACTCAATCAAAATACGTTTGGCTTACACAAACATACTTGATTAAAACTTAAAAAAATTCTTATCTCTTTCATCCAATATTGGTATAAAGCCCATCTGTGTGATTTTAAATGGCGTGAAATAAATCAGTAGCTCACAGAATTTGGTCTCTGGCCCTCCTTGCAGATGTTGGTTTAAATTTTTTCCAATTTTCAACTCCTGAGTAACCTCTAGGGGGTGCTCACACAACCAAGACAGAGGATCATTTTTATTTACAGCAAACTAGAAAATTAATGACACGTTTTATTTTCCTATGGGGCTGCAGCTCTCTGTCGTGGTTTTTGTTAGAATTGCAAATTGAAGAGGCTCTCGATTTAGTCCTGAAGTTTCTCTCCGGGATCTTCCTCTCCTTCCCCTCCAAAGAAACCCACTTTGTGGTTTTGGCATGACTGAACACTAGACTCCACCGGGTAATGAAAGTGCCTGTCTTTTCCAGTCCCTTGAGCTGCTCCAGAACTTCTTGTTGTGATCAGAAATGATGAAGGGACTCTCAGCTGGGGGATCTTCCGGAGTCTGGCTTATAGATTCTTGTGGTCATGTCGCTTCTAGTTTTATTGGTCCACAAAAAAAAGTGAATGACTCTGAGGAATCAGTAAGTGTTCATTTTTCTGTGATGCTATACAGATGTTATACTATATAACTCCATGAGACAACCAAGAGAATGGAGGGCAGACAGGGAAAGATGGTTTAATGTAATTTTATTTGATATGTTGAAGATGAACTTCATCTAGGCATCCATCTATCTGTCCACACATTCATAAAAAAATACTTCATCCATTTTGGGGGTCTTCAGGTTGTATTGATAGCACTGGGCACTAAGCAACAGACACCCAGTATAATAATAATAATAATTTATTATATTTCTAGGTGCCTTTTAAGGCACACAAGGACACCTTACAGAGCACATTAAGAACAACAGTCACAACATCCATCCATCCATCCATTATCCAACCCGCTATATCCTAACTACAGAGCCACGGGGGTCTACTGGAGCCAAACCCAGCCAACACAGGGCGCAAGGCAGGAAACAAACCCCCGGGCAGGGTGCCAGCCCACCGCAGGACGCTCACATACACACCCTAGGGACAATTTAGAATCACCAATCCACCTAACCTGCATGTCTTTGGACCGTGGGAGGAAACCGGAGCACCAGGAGGAAACCCACGCAGACACGGGGAGAACATGCAAACTCCACGCAGGGAGGACCCGGGAAGCGAACCCGGGTCTCCTAACTGCAAGATAGCAGCGCTACCACTGCGTCACCATGCCGCCCTCAATCACAACATAAAGTTAATAAAATATTACAGTACAATAAAACCAGAATAAATACAATAATAAAATCTATTCTGTATATAGAGGGTGTCCCAAAATTCACGCAAGAAGTAATTTTGATAGAGAACACAGGTTTTTAATTAAAAATTGTAAATTTTTAATTGATTCATAAAGTATACAGTATAGGGTTATGTATGGAATACCATATCGGGTAAATGGCCTCCACGGCTTTGCTGGCACATACGCACTCTTTTGTCGAAATTTTCCATGACTGTTTTGCATAAATGTGACTGAATTTCACTGATACAGCACTCAATTTCCTCCTTCAAGGCGTGGGTGGTCGAGGGCTTGATGGCATAAACCTTAGACTTCAAAAAACCCCAAAGAAAAAAGTCGCAACAATCACTCGTGGATTTTCTGAACCCCAAATGCAACAATTTTTATGAATTACGAAGCCATCAAGATGAAAATGAGCCTCATCGCTGAAGATGATTTTGTTCGAAAAATCAGCATTCACTTGTTGTTGTTCCAAAATCCATTCAACGAACTCTCTTCACTGTGCGTGGTCAGTAGGCTTCAGTTTTTGACTCAATTGAACTTTGTAGGCATGAAGATGCAAATCTTTCGTGAGAATACGCTGTAGAGAGCTTCTGGAAATGTTCAATTCTTGACCACGGTGCCGAATTGATGTTCCTGGACTCTCATCAACACTCTCACGAACTGCTTCGATGTTTTGTGTTGAACGACTTGTTGAAGGACGGCCAGAGTGTCTAAGATCACTAATTGATCCAGTCTCCCTGAATTTTTTAATTCATCTCTTCACAGTTGATGAAGTTAAATCACTATTCTGACCATATTTTGTACGAAAATTGCGAACTGTAGCTGCCAAACCATCATTATTTTTAAAATATTAGTCAACAATGAAAACGCGTTGTTCTTTCGTGTAGCGCTCCATTTTTAATAACCCTGAACTGTGAGCTGTCACTCTGTCTTTTTTTTTCGTTGGTAACACTTTACTGCACAAATGGCGCCAAATTCAAATCTTGCGTGAATTTTGGGACACCCTCTATATAAAATCCTAAGCCTAAAAGTGCAACGATTTTGTGCAAGGATTTTATATCACGTTTTTATGTCACTTTTTTGTCATGCTTTAAATTGGGCTTATTAACTAAAGGTCGAGTTACGAGGACCCATTGCATAGCACTTTAGTTTTCACGTGATTTAACTGTTATTTAAATGAGTAATTTAAAAAAATAAGTTTTTTTTTTATCTATAACGTCATTTAAAATGAATGGATCATTTATTTAGACTCTTATAAGTACTCATCGAGCATAGTGAACCTCAGTTTAACGGGAATACTCCAATCAGTAAGACAGTAAATATTTTATTCTCATTTCATGATTTTTACTCTGTTAAATAATAATCAATTATTCTTTTACATATTTATAGAATTTTGTGATTTTGACTCAAATAAATAGTATTTTTTCTTTTGTACATTTACAGATTTTACTAATATTCTGGCTGCAACTGGGGGTTGGGCACCAAAGGCGCCAGGAGGGGTTGGGCACCAAAGGCTCCAGGGGGGGTTGCCCTCCTAGTTAATTTTAAATTTATCAGCTAAAATTATCAGACAGAATAAGTCAGCTTAAAAAAGATGTGTTTGAAGATGCAATTTAAATGAAAGAAGAGAATACGAATGTCTTGTGGGAGAGAGTTCCAGAGGCGAGGGGCCACTCGACTGAAAGCTCTAAACCCCATGGTAGTCAAGCGAGCAGGAGGTACAATAAGATTGATAGAGGAAGAAGATCTAAGGATATGAGAAGGAATGGAGATGTGAAGAAGATTATGAAGGGTCTTGTAAGTAATAAGCAAAATCTTAAAATCAATGCGGTATTTAATAGGGAGCCAGTGAAGCAGTTGAAGGACAGGAGTAATGTGTTCTATGGAAGGGGTTCTGGTAATAATATGAGCGGCGGCAGCATTCTGAACCAATTGGAGTATGTAAAGGAGTTTGTGAGGAAGACAAGAAAGGATAGAATTACAATATTCAATACGAGATGTAACCAGAGCATGAACAAGAATAGCAGTGCTGGTAGCTGAAAGAGATGGATGTAAACGGCTGATATTACGTTGATGGAAATATGCAGACCGAGTGACATTATTAATATGTGCCTCGAATTTTAAGATACTATCGAGAATAACACCTAAGCTCTTAACCTGGGAGGAAGAAGAAATTAGATAGATAGATAGATAGATAGATAGATAGATAGATAGATAGATAGATAGATAGATAGATAGATAGATAGATAGATAATATCTGATACTTTATTAATCCCCAAGGGGAAATTCACATACTCCAGCAACAGCATACTTATAAAAAACAATATTAAATTAAAGAGTGATAAAAATGCAGGTATAACAGACAATAACTTTGTATAATGTTAACGTTTACCCCCCCCCCCCGGGTGGAATTGAAGAGTCGCATAATTTGGGGGAGGAACGATCTTCCCAGTCTGTCAGTGGAGCAGGAAGGTGACAGCAGTCTGTCGCTGAAGCTGCTCCTCTGTCTGGAGATGATACTGTTCAGTGGATGCAGTGGATTCTCCATGATTGACAAGAGTCTGCTCAGCGCCCATCGCTTCGCCACAGATGTCAAACTGTCCAGCTCCATGCCTATACCCTGCCTTTCTCACCTGTTTGTCCAGGCGTGAGGCGTCCCTCTTCTTTATGCTGCCTCCCCAGCACACCACCACGTAGAAGAGGGCGCTCGCCACAACCGTTTGATAGAACATCTGCAGCATCTTATTGCAGATGTTGAAGGACGCCAGCCTTCTAAGGAAGTATAGTCAGCTCTGTCCTTTCTTGCACAGAGCATCAGTATTGGCAGTCCAGTCCAATTTATCATCCAGCTGCACTCTCAGGTATTTATAGGTCTGTACCCTCTGCACACAGTCACCCCTGATGATCACGGGGTCCATGAGAGGTCTGGTCCTCCTAAAATCCACCACCAGCTCCTTGGTTTTGCTGGTGTTCAGTTGTAGGTGGTTTGAGTCGCACCATTTAACAAAGTCCTTGATTAGGTCCCTATACTCCTCATGCTGGCCACTCCTGATACAGCCCACGATAGCAGTGTCGTCAGCGAACTTTTGCACGTGGCAGGACTATGAGTTGTATTGATTATTGATTATTATTGATTGTATTGATTAGAGAATTATCAACAGTCAATGAAATGTCACAATTATCTAAAACAGATTTAGTTCCAACCAGAATAACCTCTGTTTTATCACTATTTAATTTAAGAAAATTAGCAGACAACTATGATTTAACTTCCTGCAGACAGTCAGAGAGGGAAGAAGGTGGGAGAGTGGAATCAGGCTTAGTAGACAGATAGAGCTGGGTGTCATCAGCATAACAGTGAAAAAGAATATTAAATGTCCTAAAGATATGACCAAGAGGCAGAAGATAAATAATAAATAGAAGGGGGCCCAAGACAGAGTCCTGGGGAACACCAATAGCAACTGGGCAAAATTGTGATCTGAAATTTTTGAACTGTTTAAACTGTGTACGATCAGAGAGATATGATTTAAACCAGGCATGTGGAGTATGACTATTGTGGTAATTGGCCCTTTTGCCAAATGGACAAGAATCAACCTCTGAAATTCCTACATGACGACTGCAATGAGAGTGGCTGTTTGCATTGATATCCTAGTGTAGTTAAATCAGGATGAAAGTAAATGGGAAGATAATGGAAGGCTCCTCTTAATAATACAAATCCTCCCCAATTTAGTAGGAGGCAGCAGGGAAACCTTTTACATTATATGTAACTTTTTACATTTTATAACTGTTTGTGCAGGGACAATATGGTAACTGTTGGTGGTCAGCCACAAACCCGCAATGTCGAGATTGCAAGAGGCCTCAGAATCATCTTAGCGTAAACTAAAGGATAACTCCACTAGTTGTTTGTGCAATAAAAAGCTGAGTGCTGCCTGGTGATGTCAGTTGAGCTTTCTTTCTCTCTCTCTCAGGTCTCTCCACACTATGCGACAGTGTCACTACACTCCATGCATCCACAGTGCAGATCCTGCCAACTACGCCAAATGTATTTTGTATCACACGCTTTCTCAGTTCACAGATTGGCACTATGGTAATTGCCAGTAGTTAGCTGTGGACTGGCAATGTCTGGATTTATAACAGCCCTCAGAAAACAGCCTGTTCACGCAGGGACAGGCTATGAGCAATACGAAGTAGATTGCTTCCTGTTGACGTCAGTCGAGCTCTCTGTCACTCAGCTCCCACCACACTGCGTGACACTGCCTCACCAGTGATACTCTGCCCTGTTGCTCATGATGAAAAACAGATAACTTATGGTCTGCATTGCCCCAAAAAGGAGAACTGGGGTCCGCGATTGTGAGGACACTTGTGGTGAGTAAGGGGTTTTTTTTTTAAATGAACATGTTGGAAAATGGAATGTTCACTGTGTTGTTATTACTGAACATAGACCAGGAGTTGAAAATCATTTCGGAGAGTAAACCAGTCATAGTCTTTAAGCAGACAGGGGGTCTAAGAACCAGAAAAGATGAATAGTTCTAAATGAAGATCACAAGTCAGAGGTCCAAAGTCTAAACGTAAGGGAGAATATTAGGCTAATAAGATTCCTTCACCAAAACAAAGCTAGAGCATAATTGCAAAGATTGTTGAATTTATCCAACATGAAAACCAGCCTAACACATCTGAGAATTACTGTGTAAAGCAATCTGATAAAGCCGGAGATCACACAGCATCACCTCAGCCCATGATGCTGAGCACACAAGATCAATTCCTAATCAATCAGCCTGCATTTATATGGCAGTTTTCATCACCAATGTCTCCCTAGGCCACTTTCACATATCAATCCACAATTATGGTTACAGTTGATAAAAATTGTTCTGACAAAAGGTACTAAGTGTTAAATAAGCTAAGTGCACTTTAAATATGTGCTACTGAGGTGTGTCAATGGAGGAAAACGAGAGGAAGCAAAATCATGAAAGGCAAACATTTCAAGCTATAAAAAGCCAAATTTCCTCCTGCGGACAAATAAAGTTCTATCTATCTATCTATCTATCTATCTATCTATCTATCTATCTATCTATCTATCTATCTATCTATCTATCTATCTATCTATCTATCTATCTATCTATCTATCTATCTACCTTCTGTACTAAAAATATCTATCTGTCTAGACCTGGAAACTACAAATTACAAGTTTTTATATGAAAACATGCATACAATGAACACATGGAGAATATTTACAGTATCTATATACTCTATGGAAAATAGAATGTCTAACTGTATACTTCCCATACAGTCCTACAACCTTTGACCGATGTGGACCAAATTTTGACTAGCTGTTCTCAAGGACCACATAGACAGTGCTGGTGGGCTGGTACTCACCAGTACTCCATATTTGCACTTCCCCATTCTGCCTGTAGGAGTACCACCAGTTCATGTATGCATACCGGTCTGCACCAGCACTTCTCATGACGCATGCCCTACTGCCAACTAATTTTTAGAAAAAATATTGTATATTATATAAAAAATATTATATATTGTCACACATGTGTGTCAGAGGATCGGTTCTTGT
Source organism: Erpetoichthys calabaricus (assembly GCF_900747795.2). Taxonomy (NCBI): domain Eukaryota; kingdom Metazoa; phylum Chordata; class Cladistia; order Polypteriformes; family Polypteridae; genus Erpetoichthys; species Erpetoichthys calabaricus. Next base: position 68,904,565 of record NC_041411.2, on the reverse strand, counting down.
TCAAAAAGCAGACGCCACTTGTTTTTAAGATTAGGCACCCTTACACTATTTTAAGATTAGGCACCTGCTCTAAATTTTTAAGATTAGGGACCCTGGTGTACCTGGCCTTACCCTCACGAACCTTAAGTTCAGGGAGAGGATCTGCAAGGAGGAATGGCAGAGGATCCCCAAATCCAGGTGTGAAAAACTTGTTGCATCTTTCCCAAGAAGACTCATGGCTGTATTAGCTCAAAAGGGTGCTTCTACTAAATACTGAGCAAAGGGTCTGAATACTTAGGACCATGTGATATTTCATTTTTTTCTTTTTTAATAAATCTGCAACAATTTCAAAAATTCTTTTTTTTGTCTGTCAATATGGGGTGCTGTGTGTACATTAATGAGGGAAAAAATTAATTTAAATGATTTTAGCAAATGGCTGCAATATAACAGAGTGAAAAATTGAAGGGGGTCTGAATACTTTCCGTACCCACTGTGTATATATATATATATATATATATATATATATATATATATATATATATATTGTGAGGTCTCTGAACTCTTTTAGGATCCCCCCAATGGGACGGCACACGGAAGTGAGACTGTGGAGGACTGCTTGTCCGGCACCGAGGCAGCTACAGGTTCACAGTGCAACAGCATAGCGCCACAGAAACAACTGCATTCCGATCTTGGTCACAATATAAGTGCCTGTCACTGATGGGTGATGCAAGGAACATTATAAATGTAGGGAACAGTATTACTTGACCACTGACCTGGTCCTGACTATTCTCGTTTGCTATGTCTGTGTATAGGAGAGTGGTAGCTCCCGCTGCAATAAATAACCACGTTTGTTCCCGTTTCTAGTTGAATAAAGCTGGTTTTGCTAAAGTACTGAGACTCAGTCTCGTGTTTTGGGGTGCAAGACAGTGACTCATGCATCACGGTATATACAGTATATATTATATATATACAACAGAATGAATTATTTAACACAAGGTAAAGGACTGAGTGTAATTCAAGAGTTAACTAAATGCAACACAAAGCTGAAAGGGCAAGAGGTGTCTGCCTCATCTTAAACAAGATTCCCGAATATTTTTCCAAGGTTAGAATGAGGTAAATGAGTAACAAACACCCCTCCAGAAAGCAGGGATTAAATGAGGGGAAAGCCCAAACCCCCTCCTATGAATCGGCGCTAAAATCAATAGGACAATCCGCTGAACACCCCTCCTAAGGAAGTGGGAGAATTGACATGACTCAAAAGTTACATGTGCCTTTAATTGATATGATAAGGTGAAAATGTTCTGCATATTAAGAGGCATATGAGTACAGTATTAGATGAGGTAATGGTAATGGAAAAGTATAAAAGATGATGAATTGTTTAATCGATTGCTCACTCCATGGACTGAGACATTTGTGCATAACTCTGTTCAAATAAAGAAATGTTCTGCATGCTCATCTGGACTCCGAGACTGCCTTCGTTGATACGAACAACAGGGTGCTCCCGAAGACGACCTGTTTATCCCCTTTAAGAGGTCCTCTTTAGCTTAATTAAAGATTTTATGTATACGCCATCGGGCGATCTTTTTGCTTGAATTTATTTATGTTCGGAATAAAAGGGGTGACCTGGCTGGCACTCCAACACTTCCTCAATGTTTTGAGTGTCCTTCCAATCATCCACAAAATGTAGGAAAAGGATGAAAAAGCTAAAACAACTGGGAGTACCGAAAGTTCTTTTCTACCACATTAGTCAGTAATTATATTAAATTATGAGGTAACAAGTAGAGAGAGAGAGATTAGATTTGAGTCCCAGCCTAGTCGTGCCATCTATGAGGGTTTTGCATGTTCTTCCAGCATCTCCTAGTTTGGTTCCTGCCTGCATCCATAGCTGCTTGGATTGACTGCAGCTCTCTGTGATGGTAAAACTGAATGTAGGTGTGTTTCAGTTAATGAATGGCTAGATGGACATATACTCAGAAGGAGAGAGATTTTTGTTTTAAAGATTCTATCTAGAAATTAATAGTTACCAATTTAGATTTTTTAATTTATACAAACTTTTATTAAAACGTGTTCTTTTTTAAAGACACACGTAATTAATACAGTATAAAGAAAATCCTGTGACTAGCGTTCTAGACATTTAATTTTAATAAGCCCTAAACATCTTCAAATAACAATCTACTGCTCATCCTCCCTGTAAAGTGAGGATGACGTGAAAAATGTTCACCTTTTATGTTCAAGGCTGTATTTCTACACAGCTAGAGCTCCACCAAGTGGATACAAGAGGATAGCCTGTGGTGGGAAGCTTTCAAAAGTGATTGAACTATGCATAAAATCAAAGTTGATTTTATGATAAGTGAACCATTTGGATTTTTCTCCAAAATGTGTTTTTATTTATGTTTGAATCCTAATTTTTTTATGCTGTATTGAGTATTGGGACAGCATGGTGAAGCAGTGGCTCCTTACAGATCCAAGTCTGTGCTTTGTCTGTGTGGACTTTGCATGTTCTCCTTGTGCCTTTGTGGGGTTTCCTCCATGTTCTCTACCTGTGTCCCCAAGGACATGCATAGTGAGTAGGCTGGTGACTTTAATTTGATCCCAACGTGAGTGTGTGAACGTGGTCTGGAGATGAACCGGTGTGCTCTTCTGAGTTTTCCTTCCTTGTGCTTAATGCTGCCAGGTTAGGCTTTGGCTTTCTGCAACGCTAAAATGAATCCAGCAGGCCTGAGTTTGTTGTATGTATTGAGAATCCGGTGGCATAGCAGGAACTACTGTTGCCTCACAACTTCATTGACCTAGATTCAGTTTTTGACAGATTTTTTCCTGGATTCCCCTGACGCTCTTTCACATGCAAGCGATGTGTATAGAGGATTAACAGGACAGTTTAATATACCACCGTGATTCAGGCATAGGTTCCAGCCTGCTGCCAAAAAAAAGGGTAACAGAACAGAATGGATGAATTGATGTGATGAGCATCTTACGTAAGTCACTTGTTTTTATGACACATGCAGGAAGTGTTGAATTGGCTGAGATTGCATCATTTGGTCGCAATTTATTTTCACTCGAAACTGCATCATTTTTATATTTATAAGTTTACTCTGACATTCTCAATTTATTGCTTTCCAATTTAATAGGCCTGCTATTATTTTGTCTCTTCTTATTAGTCCTTCATATAATGGTACAAATACATGTACTATATATAGTATAAAAAATGTTGCCATTTTTCTTAATGAGGTTTTCGGTCTTACTCTATGGACCCCTACTTGGTCATGTCAACAGTAATCCCTCCTCCATCGCGGGGGTTGCGTTCCAGAGCCACCCGCGAAATAAGAAAATCCGCGAAGTACAAACCATATGTTTATATGGTTATTTTTATATTGTCATGCTTGGGTCACAGATTTGCGCAGAAACACAGGAGGTTGTAGAGAGACAGGAACGTTATTCAAACACTGCAAACAAACATTTGTCTCTTTTTCAAAAGTTTAAACTGTGCTCCATGACAAGACAGAGATGACAGTTCTGTCTCACAATTAAAAGAATGCAAACATATCTTCCTCTTCAAAGGAGTGCGCGTCAGGAGCAGAGACTGTCAGAAACAGAGAGGAAAGCAAACAAATCAATAGGGCTGTTTGGCTTTTAAGTATGCGAAGCACTGCCGGTACAAAGCTGTTGAAGGCGGCAGCTCACACCCCCTCCGTCAGGAGCAGGGAGAGAGAGAGAGAGAGAGAGATAAAAACAAAGAAGCACAAATCAATACGTGCCCTTCGAGCTTTTAAGTATGTGAAGCACCGTGCAGCATATCGCTTCAGGAAGCAGCTGCACAGAAGGTAGCAACGTGAAGATAATCTTTCAGCATTTTTAGACGAGCGTCCGTATCGTCTAGGTTTGCGAACAGCCCCCCTGCTCAATCCCCCTACGTCAGGATCAGAGAAAGTCAGCGCAAGAGAGAGAGGGAGAAAAGTAAGTTGGGTAGCTTCTCAGCCATCTGCCAATAGCGTCCCTTGTATGAAATCAACTGGGCAAACCAACTGAGGAAGCATGTACCAGAAATTAAAAGACCCATTGTCCGCAGAAATCCGCGAACCAGCAAAAAATCTGTGATATATATTTAAATATGCTTACATATAAAATCCGCGATGGAGTGAAGCCGCGAAAGGCGAAGCGCGATATAGCGAGGGATTACTGTATATCTGCTCTGTCTATTCATCCAAAGGGTGTGATTCATATAGGAAAAAAGTATTTCTGTTATCCATCCATCCATCCCTCCATTTATTCATCAATCCATACTGTGAACATGCCATCTCCACTACAAGAACCCAAGACTCCACAGTCTCTCCAAGCAGCTGAGCATTAGATGGGTACTCATTCCACTTGGGACTACCGTCCACCAGAGGGCACACTCATCTGTAGATGCTCCTTCAAAAAAACATATCTCTCTATTATAAAAATAATCTTGGAAGGAGACAAGACGTGATTTTCTCAGAGAGACACAAATACGTCCCGCGAGACGAGTCCACGCTGGGGGCCAGAAATAAAGGACAAAGAATAGATGACAAAGTAGAACGTCGTAAAGAATTCAAAAATGTTGGCGAGGTATACATGCAGAGCAGGTTAGAGATAATGGAAGTACAAAAATTTGAAAGTCTCAAAAAAAGGATAGGAAAGATTGCATTAGCGCAAACAAATGGAAATTATTACTCGGTGAAATAACAAAACAGCGAAAAGAGATTGAATATGTTGTTCGGATTTAAACGTTAAGTTGGAGACTTGTAGATCGTCTAATTCGTGTTGCCAGCGAGAATTAAAAGATTCCAAAAATGTTGGCGCGGTATGAAGTCTTGTGAGATGGGAGACTTTTAGCATGAGATGCTTTCAAGTCACGCCCTACTTACAACTATTTTCAAACAAGACCACAGTCATCTAACCTCAGTTGTGTGAATGCTTTTGTCAGACACAGTTCTTGTACTCTCAGCTCTTATAAATTTTATCAGGACAATAATTTTATGCGTTTTAGATGACACGTCAATGACTACGTGAAGAAAAAAGAGCATGGACAAACATTCGAAAAAGTCATTTTATTTATTAAAGAGAAAGAAACGATATTCACTCACAGGCAGTTATACGTTGAGTTGTCACGATGTAAGTCCAAACACGGAATCAAAATTCAATGCGATCTTGAAAAAAAGTTAATTCCAAATATTGTTTTTACTAAAGTTTTAAAGTAAAAGTAAAAATAATGCATATGTAACAATTCCCATGAAAATAACAATCTCTTAAAATTGTATATTCGGTTAACCAAACCCAGGGGTGGGCGAGCAACAGGCGGAGCCCCCTAGTGTTTCAAATGTAAAAGAATAATGGAAATATATAACAGTACAGACACAAGGAGAACATGTACACAACACAAAACATGATCACATCTCAGGCCCAATTATTAGTATAATAAGAACATAAGAAAGTTGACAAATGAGAAGAGACCATTCAGTCTATTAAGCCTGTTTGTTTAGCTAATAGCTAAGATGTCTCATTGAGATTCTTCTTAAAGGTTGTCAAGGTTTCTGCTTCAACTCCATATCTTGGTAGTTTGCTCCAGATTCCCACAACTAATTGCATAAAGAACTGCTTCCTGTACTTCAGTTTTAAATGCACTACCCCTTAATTTCCACTGATGTCCTTGAATACGTGAGTCACACCTTCAGATAAAAGAATGTTGCTGGATCTCCTTTATCAATGCTTTTGACGATTTTAAATACCTGGATGAGGTCTCCATGCAGTCTCCTCTGCTTGAGACTAAACACGTTAAATTCTCTGAGTCCATTACAGTAGGACATGTCCTTAAGTCATAATAAGCAGAAGATGTAACTCCAAAGTGAAAAAGACAATACTTTATCATTTAGATTCTTCTTCTTCTTCGCCATATCTCAGTGTTGTAATTACACGTCGACGTGGGCTCTAGCATGAGGAGACATCAAACGCCACAGATCTCTGTCTTGGGCCGTCCGCGTTACATCTTGCAGTCCCATGTCATATCTTGAGAGTGCTGCCGACACCCATGTCATTCTTGGGCGCCCTCTCTTGTTGGTTCCATCCACTCTTCCATGTAGTGTGATGTTAGCAATCCTGTTCTTGTCCATCCGGAGTACATGACCTAGCCACTTATGTTGTCGTTCATGCACTCGTTGCACTATCGTTTCTGTCTGGTTGAGGGCCTTCCTGATGTGTTCATTTCTCATCTTGTCTATGATGCATACTCCAAGTATGTTTCTGAGCGCTGCCATCTCGAACACGAGCAGTTGTCTTTCTTCAGCACTTCTAAGAGTCCACGTTTCGCATCCGTACAAGGCAATCGGTACTATAAGCGAGTTGTATAGTCTCATCTTAGTTATCTTGTTGATGTTCTTGTTCTTCCAAATACTGTCCAGGTCGCTCATTGAACTTAAGGCTATGGCTGTTCTCGTTCTGATGTCTTTCGAGCTGTCACACGTTATGGTTAAGGTCGATCCTAAATACTTAAAACTGTCTTCATGCTGCAGTTTCTTTCCTCTGAGCAACATGCCCTCTTCAACTCTATTCTTCGTTTCTTGCTCAGGCTTCGAGCTCAGCAGCATCCATACTGTCTTGGTGTCGCTTATCTCTTGTCCGTATCTTGAACTGACGCTTTCCACCTTATTTAGTAGGAGTTGTGCGTGACTGCGGAGTTCAGTTATAAGACCGATGTCGTCAGCAAAACGAAGGTTGTTAATCGTTCTGCCATTCACGCATGCTCCTTTGCTTTCTAGTCCGTCGAGTGCCTCCCGCATGATGTGCTCTAGATAGATGTTGAAGATCATTTAGATTAGTGTAGATAAACTTTATTAATCCCATGGGGAAATTCAGAATTCCTTTCACAGAGAAAGTGGGAATCTAAAGAAGTTTTCACACCTAGTTTGTTTGGAGCTCTTTCTTAGATGTCTGGAGCTATTTCCCATGTAGTCTGGTTTGCTTATGTAGATGTGAACATAGCAATAGACCTCTAGTGTGGACCAGAACAACTGTACTGAGACCCTTTAGAAATGGAGGTCTCAGTGCGGTACTAAACGAACCCTGGAGCAGTTTGTTCAAGGTATGAATGTGATCTGACACAGGAAATACTGTGCATTATGGGAAACATTTCTACCATTAATTAGGCATTCTCAGCATTAAAAATAAATACACATGCAAACAACTCGCACAAGTACCAGTCAATTAGATCAATCCTGGCCCATGATTCAGCCCCAGAGCCTCATTTTTCTTTCTGTCTCTCTCTCTCTCATGTTCAGATTGGATAGTAGCTGACCATATTAAAAAAGGTCTAGATTCAGTTCTGATTGAGAAGATCACACCACATACAGAGCTGGTGAGAAACTAATGTCCTCTATGGCTGACGATCAAACCCCCTAATGTAATAAGCATAGGAGGGGCGCTGTTCCCAATGATGCTGACGTTGGAGGTGCATTAACTTCAGAACTACTGTTTGTAGTAAATGTGAATCAGACCTTCACAAGTGTACATTATTAACAAATATTTGCAGGCCTGAAGGCAGCAGACATGTGATTTGAGATCATCTAACACCATACAGTAAAATAAAATTCACCTCGTAACATCTACTGTCTAAATTAAGTTTGGGTGAATCACGCTCTGCCCTCAGCAGAGCTTGCCATAGGGCAGGGATTCTCAGCTCTGGTCCTGGACGTTCACAGTGACTGCAGGTTTTCATTCCAACAAGTTTCAGAATTAGAAGCCAAGCCTAGCAGATATTGAAACTTGGTATTTAATTATATGACTAGTTAGTGCTTTCATTCCTTATCACATTGTAGATTTTTTGTTTTCTGATAACATTTTCCATATATTTTGCGGTTCAGAATAGATTTGTACCTCTTGATCCTTCTCTTCTTTCTCATTTATTTCAAAACATTGTATTAACACGGATACCTCATGATGCATATTATAGGGTGCAAATGAGGGAGAGGAGAACCAAAGAAAAGTTGGGGTGCCAGCCGGGTCGGTTGTTTAATGCCAGTGTCCAAAACAAAGAAAGAAAATGATTGTGTGATGGTGCAACAGAAATCAGTATCAGCAATATGTCATTGTGCTGCCTAAGTATCAAATATGGGCTAATTGTGCCTTTATATAGCAATTTACAAAATGTACTGAAATATGTGCCCTTTAAGTCTCGGTAGCATCTCAGAACTATCAGCTGTCTCGAGCAGGTCAGTGTCAAGGGATTCTGTCATACCAATATATTTTTTTGTATAGCCCAAAATCACACAGGAAGTGCCGCAATGGGTTTTAACAGGCCCTGCCTCTTGACAGCCCCCCAGCCTTGACTCTCTTAGAAGACAAGGAAAAACTCCCCAAAAAAAAACCTTGTAGGGAAAAATGGAAGAAACCTTGGGGAAGGCAGTTCAAAGAGAGACCCCTTTCCAGGTAGGTTGGGCGTGCAGTGGGTGTCAAAAGAAGGGGGTCAATACAACACAATACACAGAACAGAACAAATCCAAAATAAAAAATAAAAATTTTTTAGACGTATGGAGCAGAATTTAACAGTAGATGATATCACATAATAAGATTTCAATAGTTTTAGACTCCTGGAGGCCTAATCCATCAAGCTGCCTCCCCCATTTGGCCATTCCATGGCTGAAACAGTGTTGGACCAGCCAATCCGATGAAAGGATCCCTCTTTCCCACGATTCCTGCGATCCTCCATCAGAGATGACTTTACCTTAGGCAGGCAAAACAACTTGGCAGATGGGCCATGGCACCAAGTGCCACATTAGAGTACCGAGAAGAGAAACAGAATAGGTGAGGGTTAGTATCCAATTATAACTATCATGTTACTTATGTTTTAGTGCTAATGACTAACAACAGAGATGCAGACTGTACAGTTAATCAGCAGCTCTAGTCAGGGTGTGCTAAACTGAAGTAGTGAGTCTTCAGCCGGGATTTAAGGGACCGAAGGGGCATCTCTTATAGTAGCAGGCAGACCATTCCACAGTTTAGGGGCCCTGTAACTAAAAGCTCGACCTCCCACTGTTATTTTATTAATCCTTGGAACCATACGCAGACCAGCATCTTGAGATCTTAATGTGCGCTCTGGTTTGTAAGTCATGATAAGTTCAGACAAGTAAGCCGGACCTTGGCCATTTAATGCTTTATATGTTAAAAGAAGGATTTAGAAATCTGCTCTTAACTTAACTGGGAGCCAGTGTAAGGATTTAAGAACTGGAGTTATGTGTTCGTATTTTCTTGTTCTTGTAATAATTCTTGCAGCCACATTTTGTATTAACTGGAGGCTGTATAGAGAACAGTTTGAACATCCAGTGAACACCACATTGCAGTAGTCAATCCTACTAGAGATAAATGCATGAATTAATCATAATAATCATGTCATACAGAACTGAGTTCCTTACACTTAGATGCCATCTTCCAGGAGCCCTTGAATTTATGTCATCCCAACCGGAAGAGATGTGGTTTAGTTGAGTGGGGCCGTGGCTGAGATACCCACACTGGGCGGCTTCTCATGCTACTGAGGAGAAAGGAAATGATTTTGTTAACATTGGTGCCCCCTCTTGTTGTGGTGAGGTATTGCATACATTTTCTGATCCTGATATACATAGATTTAAATGGAAGCACATTAGCTGGAGAGATGCAGGTTCCTTTGTCATTTGCACCTCATTATTAACTGATGGATGGTTAAGAAACCAGGAAACAATTAAAATCTAAATGCAGTTGTTTAAAACTAAAATAGGCAATTCAGTGTTCTGCATCGTAAAAAGTAAGTTAACTAAAAGTTAACTAAAACTAAGCACAAAAGAACATATTGCTTTAGTAGTAAATAAATGGGTTCTAATTAAAAATGTAGTTAAAACAAACACCTGCAGCCACTGCGGACCTCCAGTACCAGAGTTAAGTACCCCAGCCATAGAGCCACCCTGATGAAATGTGTCCTTTCTGTAGCATGTGATGTAACACATTTTTATGTTCTCTTCTAGTTATCAGTTAAACAACATATTACTTACATTTTACTAATCGTCACAAATGTGCCGATGCAAAAACGCAGCTCTTGGTGTTTTTTCCCATGGGAAAAAATATTTTTACCCAATGAATGAAGTCCACGACACATCCGCTGGGTATTCATTGTTACTTTTGGTTTACTTGAAAGTTTGCTGTGTGAAATGCAACCAAACTAACTGAAGATTGAAGCAAGGTAACTAATTATCTCCTGAGCTGGCATAAAGCAAATGAACTATTAGTGTGAAAACGCCTTAAGGGATTCTAAGTCACGTCCTTTGAGCTGTGATGAAACTGAGCTCATCAATATGCCATTGTGCTGCCCCAGTATCCTCTAATGTGGGCTAATTGTGCCTTTATACAGCCATTTACAAAATTTATTGAAATAGATATTTAAGTAGCCCGTTCAGAAGCTAGATCTAAATACAATGAATTGGTGCAGGAGACAGAGTCCTAAAGAAATTGAACGAGCACTTTAGAAAATTGGAACAATTGTGACAAGAACAGATCATTCAGCTCATCAAGCTCATCCATCCTATTCACCTACATTATCCAGAAATGCTTAATTAAAGCAAAAAGGTATGTGATCTACAAAGCTGCTGGCAATCAGGGGGTCTGTTCTGTATATAGAGTATATTGAACATCCTTTTAAATCATGTACACACTTAATAGGGCAAATTAGGAGGGAGGAACGTTCAGTCTGATAGTTAGATCACAGGAAAAAAGAACTGTGGCACCCATGACACCCACTGCCCTCAAACCAATGAGTGTAAGGAATATTAATATTTTTCAAATCCTTAGCCAATAAGCAACTTCCCTATTTTCTATTTGTATACACTGGTATTTAAGAAAGGAAACCTTTCATATTTTGCATCTACATTTTAATCACAGCTACAGATTTATATCGTGGAGATGCTGCCCTCGGCAATCCATTCGATAATTTTTAATGAAGAGCGTACTCTCCCAAAGTGAATTCTGAACTTAGTACCACCTGCAGAGTGCTCAGTCAGGTTGAGTCACTTAGTGATGCAATTTTAAATGCCATTTCCTCAGTGTCTTTTCTTTCATACCAGCAAGCCCGCGATTCTCGAAAGAATCGCAAATCCAAGAATGGCAATCACCTCATGGAGGGTGGGTGCGTCCTGGGAAATGCCATTAAATTAAATAAACATATTTGTACTAAAGCGGTTTCTTTTTGGTGCTGTGACTCATGTGGTTGTGGTGTTTCAGAAGCACGTTGTAGGCGCCTTGTTTCCATCAGGACGTAAATGCATGACAATATCGCGGTGAAACGGAGGCTCACCATCATCACTTTGAAACACAATTGCCATTTCATTAACGATGGGAACATTGTATCGTCTCGGATCCTGTTCTTTGTCCTTTATTAGCACTAAGGCAATTGTAGATGGTGCCACACCGTCCGCCTCTGCTTTTGAATTGGCTTCTCTTTCAACCTCATGTAGCATTTCTATAGAGTTTGCTAATGGGTGATTGTTTATGACTTCAGCTACGTTTCTCATTATTAGCTCTGTGGTTGATATACTGCGTCATCTAGATGTAACACGTACATTTGGGCACATTTGCGGTGGTGATTTGGCTCAGGGTGCACTGTTCCAATCCGATGCAATGTTTGTCAACACACGCGAAAGCAGTATGGGCCATTCCCAGGGGGGAAGCCGGTGCGTGATGAAATATCATGGAGGGTGGGTGCATTCTGGGACAGTTCATTTCAACGTGCTTCTATTATTGTTTTCCTTCATGCAGTCTCATTTTTGTTTTTTTATGGCTGTGTCGTCATATATGCGGTGGTGTGGCTGGTCGCGGCCGGGCGGCTGTACAACCTGGCGTGCACGCTTTACCTCAGGTTTAGTTCACAGGTCGTAGGCATGGTAAAGTTTCCATTTAAGTCAATAACCCCATTTGAACTAAAGCGGTTTCTTTGTGTGGGCGCCTTCGTTCATTGTTTTTATCCATGTTGTTTGGGCGCCACCTACTGATTCTGGTTTGAACTAAAGCGGTTTCTTTGTGTGGGCGCCATCGTTCATTGTTTTTATCCATGTTGTTTGGGCGCCACCTACTGACTCTGGGAAGCCGCCGCGTTTTGGGAAGCCGCTGCGTTTGACTCTGGGGCGGGGGCCACGGCACAGCACGTTGTGTTATTTGGTTTTGGGCGCCCCCTACTGACTCTGGGAGGCCGCTGCGTTTGACTCTGGGGTGGGCGCCGCCGCGTTTTGGGATGCCGCTGCATTTGACTTTGGACTCTGGGGCGGGCTCTAAGGCCGCAGTGTGCATGCGTGCGTTTGACTCTGGACTCTGGGGCAGGCGGCAAGGCAGCAGTGCGCATGCGCATCGGTGCGTCCGCCGTTCATAAATTAACTGTGGTTTAGTAAGATAGATTCCAAGCTATGATCGCTCATTCCGTTTTGAATACTAAAAATTATTTTCCAAAGACCAAACCTTTTTCTATTACTGCTAATCCAATTCATCCAAGAACAACATATCGTTTACAACAATCATTCTTATCCATATTACTAACCGAAGGTTGTAAACCGGATGGACGCAGGGCGCAGGGCGCATCGAAGCGCACGCGCACTGCCGCACTGCAACGAGCCTGCCCATAGCTAACGACACAGCCACAGAACACACAGAAACGAGAAGGCTTTAAACCGGATGTCACGCGCACTGCCACACTGCAACGAGCCCGCCACTTGTAAACTAGACTTGCTCTAATCCACTGTGCCAATAATGTAGATCACATAACGGTCATTCAGTTTGGCGCCCACCCCGGATTCCAGAGTCAAACGCAGCGCCGTCCCAAAATGTGGTGGCGCCCGCCCCAGAGTCAAACGCGGCGACTTCACAACACGCAGCGGCTTCCCAGAGTCAGTAGGTGGCGGCCAAATAACACAACGTAATGCGGCGTGGTGCCCACCCCAGAATCAAACGCAGCGGCTTCCCACAACGCAGCGGCTTCCCAGAGTCAGTACGTGGCGCCCAAACAACACAACCTGTGAGCTACACTCTACAGACTCTCTGTTATAATCAGTCTTCTGTATTATGGGCCTGATCCAGACCACTATCTTTGGCTTCACTCAGTTTAAAGGGAAGTTCCTCGCTTGATGATTCTACAGGGTGGGCCATTTATATGGATACACCTTAATAAAATGGGAATGGTTGGTGATATTAACTTCCTGTTTGTGGCACATTAGTATATGTGAGGGGGGAAACTTTTCAAGATGGGTGGTGACAATGGTGGCCATTTTGAAGTCTGCCATTTTGGATCCAACTTTTGTTTTTTCAATAGGAAGAGGGTCATGTGACACATCAAACTTATTGGGAATTTCACAAGAAAAACAATGGTGTGCTTGGTTTTAACGTAACTTAATTCTTTCATGAGTTATTTAAAAGTTTCTGACCACTTATAAAATGTGTTCAATGTGCTGCCCATTGTGTTGCATTGTCAATGCAACCCTCTTCTCCCACTCTTCACACACTCATAGCAACACCGCAGGAGAAATGCTAGCACAGGCTTCCAGTATCCATAGTTTCAGGTGCTGCACATCTTGTATCTTCACAGCATAGACAATTGCCTTCAGATGACCCCAAAGATAAAAGTCTAAGGGGGTCAGATCGGGAGACCTTGGGGGCCATTCAACTGGCCCACGACGACCCTTATTTGTAGGCCATTTTTGGACCATATTTTGTGCAGTAAATTACATACTTATGATAATGAGTAAACCAATAGGTGTCTTCAGAAAAAAAAATGATCAGGAGGATGTGAAGTTGTTGATTGCCCCATCATCTGTCACCTGTAATGGACTACAAGGAGTCAAAGTTACTCCTTCTCCCAAAAATTAGGGATCATTAATATATTTTGTGCTGTTTCAATGTGATGTGATGATCATGAATATGATGATATTGTTTGGTAACACTTTAGTTTAGTTTAGGTACTTTAGTTTAGGTGCTGCTATGTAACAAGACCATATCAAAGTCTTCTTTTGGTCTTCATTATGCTTATGAAACATAAGTAGATGGGTTATTCATCTCTGTGCAGTGTGGTATAATAGAAACCTTTGATATGCTGGTACAGATACTTGTTAATAAGAAGGATCCACAGGTTTTATAATTAAGCAATATCAAGAGAAATATGTCTCACTTCAGATACATCTGACCATTCCAAAGCAAAGTTATTTTAGTAGGCCACATTGCACAGATGAATAACCACTTAACTGATGCTTGTAGGTGTCATCGACCCCCAGAAGAAGCCTTTGTTAAGGTCTTGTTACATAATAGTACAGAAAGTTGTCGACTTACGACCACATTCAGTTCCTATAGACTGGCCACAAGTCGACCTCGATGTAAGCCGGACCAGTATATGTATTTAAACTTGACTGTATATATAGTACTGCACAATAAGTCCCTTAAGTTATATTGTTTGTTTTATATCCTTTTTTTATAATTGTTTTTTGCATATTTTGTAGATTTTTGTAAATTTTTTTTATTTTGTTATTTTGTTTTATTATTACTGTTGATCGCATGGGTGCTGAACCATTAATAGCTTCACTAATCCTTTCTTTGTCTGTGTTACGTTGCGTCATCACTGTTCACCTCTCCCTGTGTTCATTCTGTTAACTGTGAGAGGAGGAATTGCACTGGTAGAGTTTGAGCACTCGTATGTTTTCTGTTTTAACATTTCAGCCTGTTAATAATAATCATTAAACAGATAGAGAAGTTTTATGCTTTCTCATTACCCATTCATGGTGGTTTGCATGAAGTGCACATCGTGAGTCATAGCGCAGAAGCTTCGGAGTTTAACGGGATTCAAAAGCAGAGAGCAGCAGTACAGCATGTGTGGTGAACAACAATCACAATGAGATAACTTAAAGTCACATGTGATTGCATTCGCTTTCTTTCCTCCCTCATACTGCTTGATCACCTTCATTTTTTTGTCGAGATCAATTGCATTTTTTCCTGTGATTGTAAGACAAATGTAACTGAATGTAGTCGAAACCACTGCAGGTAATATGTCAGAAGGGGGCCTTGTTTTTCGATTTCCTGGATAATCCAGTTACTGATTGTGTCAGAGTTGTTTGTGTAGGTATTTGCTGTCTTGCAAAGGAGTCACCGCTTTGAAGTCTGGCCTTGGAGGATGTCTGTATTTACCTGAAATTAACATGTTTGACAATATTAGTTTCTAATCAGCAGATCTATACTCATTAATGGTTGGTAACAATACATTTTGTTAACTTGTGTTTTCATTAATTGTTAAACCCAGGAAATTTAGATGTGCCATTGATTAAACTGATTGTCCAGGACTGACAACAGCAGGGACTGGAAAAGATTTAAAACTCCTGGGCAGCAGAAGGCAGGGAGGACAGTCCACAGAAAATGCTGCCAAGACACTCGGACAGAGCACAAGGGCTCGCAGGCAGACGAGGGTACCTGGCTGGCATGACATGAGGCACAAGGACGGCAACACTTACTTCCAGGGAGGAAGAGACAGCTCCACAAGGAGACGCCAGTTGTGGGTCCAGCGAGAGAGGGAAGCCGCATGAGAGGACCAAGCAAAGCTGGCAGACGAGAAATGAGGCATGCCTAGGACACAGCAACACAAGGAGCCAGAGTGGAAAAAAAGGAACGACGAAGAGACGCTGACAGGGATTCAATGGTTTGATGAAACTTCTGTTGGGAAACGAGTGTCCGGTGAACAGAGTGCATCCATAGACAGTTAAACGATTAAGTGTTGGGGTAACACAGTGAGCAACTTGGACTCTGCACCACTAAAGGTTGTATCCTCCAATTCTTGTTTTTAATGGACTTTTAGAGTGTGGACTGTGTATTTTCCTTTTAAAAAGGGAAATTAATTCTTGATATGTTTAGATTTTATAATGTTCGTTTATCTTTTTAATGTACCTTATATTGTCTTGTGTAATAGAACTTACTGTTGTTGTTTTCTGAAATTACTGTTGTGTCTTTCATTGTGTGTTTACTCACCGCCCAATTTAAAGGAACCTGTGTGCTATTATTGGTAAATTTCAGGAGTTCCCAGTCTCTTAATAAAACTGGGTGGCATAGTCGGATATTTTAATGGTGTCTAAGTTAGATTACCTATAAGTGTGACCAGACACGTGTTACAAATATACTCAGATTGAGATGAATGAGTCGTAGCAAACAGAGCTGGCATGGCAAAAACTGTTGTTTACCTGTGAGACACAATGGCGGATGTAAATTGCAATGTGAGTTAAGTCAGTGACTACCTGTAAAAGAGTAATAGATGGTCCTAGGTGAAAAATGACAAATTTAAAATATAAGCATGTGGGGTATATTAGCATGTCTTTTAGATTATTTCCACATCAGTATCTAATAGATTTTATCCAGGAAAGAGACTCTGCGTAGACTGTGCTTACTTGTCTCACCTGCCCTAGACATGAGTGAATGGCAGACACAGGAATAGAAACAGAGAGTTGGTTTGCTGTGCGTCTGTTTCTTCAGATCTTCCATCATTAACTGAAACAGAGTCAGCCTGGACTGCGGTGAGAGCTCCGTTATTCAGCTGTCTCTTTGACTTGGGGATGGAGAAGTTGGAGAGCCCGCCGTTCTTATTATTAACTGTGTCCTCCTTTTTCATTTCTCCTGTACACATTACCAGCAATGTAACTTCCAAGCAAGTCATTTGTATAGAAATCTAAATTTGTTATTTCTCTTAAACTAAGTGATAGACGAAGTTCTAGTTTCCGATTCCATGAAGCAAGTCATTCTCCTGGAGTTCTGTACTGTGAGAAGACCACATGGATGTGGCATTTAAGACAAAGTTCACCAAATATGATGGTCTGATCACAGAATGTCGGAAAAGCAGATGGAGAGCAACATGTTTGCCATTAGATGTTGTGATAAGGGAGTTTGCAGCCTGATCCTTATTTAGATCCCTTAGCTTGATGGGCATTGAGGGACGAAGAGTTGAAGAGCTATCCACAGCATCACTGATGCATCAGGGAAAGCCACAAGGTGGAACAGCGTCTGAAAGAATCAACATTTCTGTTAGTCCTTTCAGCCTCTGACCACCATGAATGGATATCTTACAGAACTAAAATGATCACCTAATACAACTTGACTACAATATTTCACATTTAAATGAGGTGTAAATTTGTGATTAATCACCCAACGTAAGTGAACTGTGGTCAGATAAACACATTTAAAATTGTACACATATAAACTAAATAACGATAATGCCAAACAAGTAAGTATTCATTGACATCTGCTGAAAGAAACTGAAGACCCCCGCAGGCTTTTCAAGGATAATTAATATATAACATGTAATATTTATTGTTTTACCATTCATTTATTATTTTATTTCTTGTCACGAGATATTGAATCATTTCAATTCCTGTTAGTATGTCGTATTCTAATGGACACACTGGCCTATCTCTGTCCTGAAAGTCACCACCCGTTAACAGTAACGGCAGTGGAAGTGCTGACCATTTGAAAAATGATCACATTTACCATACATCCAGTTGTGAAATTAAACATGTCAGCATAGAGAACTGCTGACGAACAGGGCTTATCCGTGGTAATAGATGCAAGAACCAAGACTCAGGAAATTGAAACTGCTACCATTTTTATACAAAAACAAACAAGCACTTAATACTTAAAATAGTGACATGGGAAAAGATTTACCCGGATCTGTGTGCTTAGAACAATGTTTAGTCAAAGTTTGGGCCTGACGTATTGATTTTTCAGTCATCAAACTTCAGTGTGCTTGACAATAAGTATAAACATTAAATGTATATCGACTTAGACATATCTAAATGATTTATTTATAGCATTCTAGTGGGTAGAGCGCTGCAGACATTTTTCTAACTCAGTAAAATCATTAAAATATTATAACAACTACTTACAGGAAATGTTTGAGTATAATTAAAAAGCAGCTCTCTCCTTTGTGGCACCAGTCCACTTGAACAGTCCTCCAGTGTTACTGTTAGAATCCTTAATGCATGGACGCAGTGTGCACAAAGAGCCTGTTTGGTAAATGAGCGCTGAGAGTTCGAAGGAGATTTTTGAACAATCAATGTCTGTCAGGTAAGGATCGGTGCACAAAATACAAAACAGATAAGAAAAAACATGTTTATGGGCCAAGGCAAAGTCATTATTTATTAAACCAACTGATGAATACAATCACAACTAAACAAAGGTGTATTTTATTTAACACTCTGGAGTCTTTAATTTCTCTATTATGAAGGTACACATGGGTGACGGGCCTCCCAGCAGGGATTGGTACAACTCCCTTAACTGACCAGGAGGCCAATATAACTGAACAGTGGAAGAAGGCTCCATCTTAGAAAAATATGCCTCCCCCAACTGCTAGAGGGCAGCATCCCTGGGCTTCAGTACCTATTCCCATAACTGCAAGGCATCATGGGATTTGTAGTGCCGTGAGGCAACCCTGCTGGGTTCCATGGGTGCCACCAGAGGGTGCTACAGAGAGTTACGCTCCCTACTTTACGGATCTTCCGATTGACCCGGAAGTACTTCTGTCGAGCTTCGCCCTGGCATCGGGTCCAAGGTAAAATGAGATGCTGGACCTCACTCAAGTATTAATTCAGAGTCGGGAGGAAGAGGGCAACACTTGTTGGAAGGAAGAGTGTGAAAGATGAATGTTCTCTCCGTTCCCTTGTACTAATCCTTGTCTAAGAAGTTAAGCAGAAGTAAGCTTTAAAAACATGCTTTGCTGAGCAAGCAGAAAAATATTTGTCCAAAGGACTCAAGGTCTAAGCATTCCACACATGAGACTGCCTTATCACGTTTTCCCTTAGTTTACATCTGAACGCCATAACAAAGTGGCCAAGAAATCAAGTTGCACAGGGGGCGTTGAAGGGGCTCAAGGATTGTGTATAATAAAAGTGTCGACTGTTGCATTTCATAATGATATTAAATCACGCATTCTAGAGGTATAAAAACTTTGCCCCACCCAACAGATGGGGTTCAGAAGAGCCCTGATGCTGTCATGTAATATTGATTGCCTGCTTTTCTGAAACTCTGCTCACTGTGATGCTGCAAAATAAAGCTGCTATATAACCACACCTGCTATCTTGTCTGAAGTCTTTGTCCACAAGAGGAGTCTGGAGAGGAGTTTAAAGGAGAAGAAAGAAAAGAGAGGATTTATCGTCCACTGTGTGAATCTTTGCCAGTAAGAAGGTATTTGGAAGAATAAGTAATCTTTTATTTGAACCCATGAAACGGTGTTTGTGTCAGTTGCGTCTGGGGTTTGGGACTCAGTGGTGCTCCTGTCATCCACATTATATAAATAAAGCTAAGAGAATGGCTCAAACGATTTACATGAAATTTGGTATGTGTATTAATGTCTTGGTCCCAGTCAGTGAGTGAGCTGCTTTATTCCTCCCCAAGTCCACTGGGGCTGGCTTCTTTAAGAAATCTTATTACATGACATATTATTTGCTCACATTTTGAGTCCCAAATTAAGGATGCATTGAGACAGATTGTCATGAAAGTTTAGGGATAAATTGAAGGTAGCCCTACTTAAAAAACAGTGTAAGCATCACCTTGGAACTGCCACCAGGGGGCAAAGTCGCTGATTTTTTGACAGTTAAACATTTTCTGTGAGGGCACATCCTGTCAGATTTAGCCATTCACATTCTCAGGGATAAAATCAGCATGTTTTGCTACTTCAATTTCCTTATTTTATTAATTTTCAAATAATATGTATTTTAGAAAGCAAACCAATTTAAATTCAAGATACGCTGATGCCAGAAGAAAGCGTCTGATGCAGGTTTCTGAAACCCAAGAACAGTGAAACAACCATTTAGCTGCATAAACCACCAGAGGACTGCTCAAGAAACAGAGGCAGAGGGCCAAGTGGAAGGATTACAGGCGTCAAGCAGCAGATAGACAACATGACATACAGAGAAGAGGACGAGAAAGTTATAAGGGACATCTGGAAACTGACCGGGTCAGACACATCTGAATCAGGGAGACAGAGAGTGTGCTGTAGAAAAACACTCACAACAACTGGAGACTGATCAACAGAGACATAAGGAGTTAAGAGAAGCTGAGTCCCCTCACTAGCGTGAAAAGCGTTTAGAATCTAATCGCTTAAGGCATGACCTACATTTAGTGCCTGCTTGAGAACAAACTCCAGAGGACCACTGGGAGAATGGCGATATAAATTCAACTGTGACTTTAACTATAAGCATCTATGTGATTATAGATAGATAGATAGATAGATAGATAGATAGATAGATAGATAGATAGATAGATAGATAGATAGATAGATAGATAGATAGATACTTAATTAATCCCAAGGGGAAATGCTGCAGTGCGAAATGAGAGTGCAGGACAATGCTTGGGGTGCCAATGGGGCCAGACCCCCTTTAATTCGAACAAAAAGCAGAAAAATAAACTGAAAATGTGTGCCTCAGTACACCTTTTTCATCAATAAGGTAATCCTCTCTCTGGGACGTCACACAAATGTTTGTGGCCAAACTCAGCACAGAAGCAGGGTCAACATAGAAATGAGGCACCGCTGTCCGGGAACTTTCTCCTTTTCTATTGTGCTGACTGGAAGGGGCGGGGTTTCCTTGGCTTCAGTACCCTCAAGGGGCGGTTTCTCAATACTGAGAGGGAAGAAGGAGGCAAGACTGTTAGTGACAGCACCCCCTCTCGTCTCGGGGTGGTACTGCTTACTTTAGGCGAACCTGGAAAGTGACCCTCTGATGAGTATGCATGACACAGTGTTTAAATACAGATTGCAGCACTGACATATAGAACCTTTTTTTTTTCTGTTACCTGTACTGTCATTTTGTTTCATTGTCCTGATGTATGGGAAAGTGGGGCAGCACTTAACGAAAGCCCTTCTCCATTGCTATTACTGGTGTGGATATTAGGGGTTGCCAATGACATTGGTTTTGGCACCACTTTGAAGCCATTTGAAAGGACTTTACAACAGCAAGGAGAAGAAAAAAGATAGACAGCTAGAAGAGAATAGAATAGAATATCGGTGGGTGAAACTTTGTCAGCTGAGAAAAGACAGGCCTGTCATTGTTAGATAGGTTTGTTGTGGGAAGGGTGGACACCACAGGTGATGCATTCTGTAAGCGGCTGGAGGAGGACACTTTTTGGTGAGTGCCAAATGGGAGCTCCCCAGCCTTAAACCCGATTTTACAGTACCAGTTCTTCATGTCAGGGATAATACCGAGTCCATACATTTCCACTTGACTTTTTTTATGTTTGGTTTGAACTGTCTGTCATTGATTTGGACATGTGCAGAGGAGAGATGCTGAGTATATCGGGAGAAGGTTACTAAGGATAGAGCTGCCATACAAGAGGAAGGCCTAAGAGAAGGTTTATTGATGTGGTGAGACAGGACATGCAGGTGGTGGGTGTAACAGAAGAAGATGCAGAGGACAGAAAGATATGGAAGAAGATGATCTGCTGTGGCAACCCCTATCGGGAGTAGCCGAAAGGAGAAGAAGATGGTTTGAAATGTCTGTTTCTGAAAGTTTATTATTGATTAAGCAACCAACGCTTAGGTTTTTGTGTTAATAGTAGTTTGGGGTGTGTGGAGATCATTTCGTTGAATGTGTATTTTATGTGATTTGTCTTCATGCAGGCACTTAGAGCATAAGTAATATGAGAAATTCAGTGTAAAGTGAGAAAGTCTTTTTCCAAAATTCTATTTTTTAATATGCAAATGTCAGCTAAGAATGTACCTGTACTGAATATTTTTGCAAGGTAATCAGTTTTTTTGGCATGTTGGCTCAGATTTTTATCTACGACAAAGTTAGCACTCCTGGAGGTAATGAGCTGTTTCTCTGTGAAACGGAGAGAAAAGCCAAGCAAAATGACACCTTTTAGATAGATAGATAGATAGATAGATAGATAGATAGATAGATAGATAGATAGATAGATAGATAGATAGATAGATAGATAGATAGATAGATAGATGCTTTATTAATCCCAATGGGAAATTCACATTCTCCAGCAGCAGCATACTGATACAATAAATAATATTAAATTAAAGATTGATAATAATGCAGGTGAAAAACAGACAATAACTTTGTATAACGTTAAATGTCGCTAACTAAAAAGATTACAATATGCAAGCTTTCGAGGCAACTCAACGGAGAAATTGAATGTGCAGCTCTTTTTGTTGGTAATTGAGACTGCATGGCTCCAGAGTCAGACAAAATCCCTGAAGCCCAGTTCACTAAATATTTATGGCCACTAGATGGCAGCATCACTACATCTTAAAGGTGCTGCTTGCCTATTACTCGCTTTCTTGATTTTCTTCCTGCGCGTGAACAGCTTTATCCAAGTGAACGGGTGACTAACGCATATTTTGGGATGCAGTAATCGGACTGCCTGTATAGAAGTGTTCTTAAAATGAAGCCAACTTGAATATAAATGTCCCTTAAAGTTGACACATACCATTTTCAAATTTATTTAATCCAGTACAGGGTTTGGGGTCCAAAGCCAATCCTGCCAGCATTAGCTACAAGTCAGGAACCAAGTGATGAGACCTTTGCAGGATGCACTCATTCACACTCCCACACTTACTCATACTGCGACATTTTGGAGTCCAAGCTGTGTAGAATAATGGTTTCTATGTTTTATTAAAGTGAGTGCTCTACCAAAAAAAAAACAAAAACAAAAAAAAAACAGTTATGTCTCATATAGTGTCCTTCCAAGAGCTAGCTTCTGTAGCCGAGGATCGGACCGCCAAGGTCCCCGCCTTCGGCCACCACCCAACTCACACTGCACCCGACCTCCTTGGCCCCTCTCATAGGTGGTGAGCCCATGGGAAGGGGGACCCACGTTGCCTCATCGGGCTGTGCCCGGTCAAGCCCCATGGGTGCAGGCCCGGCCACCAGGCGCTCGCCATTGAGCCCCACCTCCAGGCCTGGCTCCAGAGGGGGGCCCCGGTGACCCGCATCCAGGCAAGGGAAAACGCCATCCAAAGTTTTCTTTCATTATAGGAGGTTTGAATCGAGAGGAGTCAGATGAGGTGACTTGGGCATCTGATCAGGATGCCTCCTGGACGCCTCCCTGGTGAGGTGTTCCGGGCACATCTAACCAGGAGGAGGCCCCGGGGAAGACCCAGGACACGCTGGAGGGACTATGTCTCTCGGCTGGCCTGGGAACGCCTTGGGATTCTCCTGAAAGAGCTAGAAGAAGTGGCCGGGGAGAGGGAAGTCTGGGCATCTCTGCTCAAGCTGCTGCTCCCGCGACCCGACCTCGGATAAGCGGAAGAGGATGGATGGATGGATGGATGGATAGTGTCCTTCCATAGTGAAGTCTATCCTAATGAGTTTATGTGTACAGTATACACTAATTGCTTTATTTAGTTAACATAATGACTAATGCTAGTAGCAAACATGTTTTTCTATATCAAATCCCATCTTAATGTGGTTACAGGTTCAGTTTACTGTTGAATTCTCCCCTGTACTTGTTATATTGTATCGAGGATTACTTGTGTTCTGTTCAGTCTGTTGTATTGTATGTACCCCCCTTTTTTGACAACCACTGCGTGCCCAGCCTACCTGGAAAGGAGTCTCTCTTTGAACTGACCTTCCCAAGGTTTTTTTTTTGGGGGGGGGGGGGTCATTTCCTTGACTTCTTAGAGAGTCAAGGCTGGGGGGCTGTCAAAAAGCAGGGCCAGTTAAAGCCCATTGCGGCACTCCTTGTGTGATTTTGGGCTAAACACAAATATATTGTATTGTATTGTATTGTAGTATACAATTGTTCTAATAAGGGAGAATTCTGTCAAGAACTCCATGCTGATGTGCTTTACAAGAACAATAATGAAATACAAACCTAATTCCAAAAAAGTGGAAACGGTAAAGAAAATGTTAATGGAAAAAAGAGGAGTGATTTTCAGAACTCTAGTAATCCTATGCTACGTTGACAACACACATTCAGTGTTTTAATCAGCCTGTTATTCACGGGAAGCTGGGTTCTAAAAAATCATGTAAGCCCTTATTCCAGTTAGAGAAGCCAAGTTATTGGCCTCAGAGAAACAGGTTAACACACATGGATTTCTCCGTGGCTTGTATGGCCATGTAAACCCTTAACCGGGATACAGCTAAGGATGACAGGCCTGTTCGAGTGCATATGTATCAACTTCTCACATGCTTTGAGCAGCAATGGGATGAAGCATCCACAATGATAAATTTCCTAAGACAAATGCACAGGCAATCACATTATTCATTCTCTGGGCTAAAATAATCAGTCACAATATTTCAGAAATTGATCAATTTATGTTTATTAGCTGCTAAGCTCGGCAGGAGCGGTGTTGGGTGTAACAGGTTAAAAGTAATATGTGCTATGTCGTCTGATTATTTTTTTAATGTAATGAGTAACCAGTACTTATTGTATTTAAGTGCAAATAGATGCATTATTTGTATCCCAGCAGCGCCAGGTGTGTAAGGCAAGAAGCACAGGCTCAGATACGCCGCACCTTCGCAGGCCTCAGTCACACAGCCAAGCAGAAGAGTGTGCTTCATGTAACAGAAACATATTAATAAAGACATGTCAGTTTAGTCTTAATCTATCTATTTACTATGTTTACGTTGAAACAGTGTAATCCAGTGACACGGCGGCGAGTGTTCATATGTCTAATCTCCGGGGGCTCAGGTCGGGATTTTAAAAAGGGGATGGATGTTATTTACTTCACAGCACATGAAGGACTAAATGTATTTATAAAACAAGTCAGTTATTGCAGGCTTTGTGCTTGTTTTTGGATTCACGGCGGCAGATAAGAACGTTTAACTCCTTTTTGCGCAGATAAATAACATCTAAGCGTTTTGCCAAAGTAAAACTCTATAAGGGGAACAAGTCAGAGAACTTAAGATGAATATGAACTTTCTTTAAAATTGCCATATAACATTTTCAAATCTGTTTAATCCAGCTCAGGGCTGGGGGGTTCTAAGATGATCCAGCATTAAATGCAAGGCAGGAATTAACTGATCAGACAGTTGCTGGATGCACTCACGCACGCTCCCAATTGTACTCATACTGAGACACTTTGGAGTCCATGGAGGTTTTTAAGAAGCCTGATTTCTACCTTAATTGGGTTACTCACCTAATCCTGGCTATCCCCGAGCCCACGTCATGATACCCATTATAGACGCAGGACTGTTTTTTTATAACAGTGACATCTGCGTTCAGATGAGCTTTTCTGCCTTGCCCTTTACGCACAGACATTTCACCGGAGTCCTGGAGTCTTGTAATTATATTGTGCTCTATAGAAGATGAAATGCTCCAAATCCTAGATTCATCTTTGACATATGTAGTTTTCAAAGTGCTGAATTAGTCCTTGACGAAAGACTAGACATTTTTTGGAGACTCCTTCATATACTTTAACATGACCTGTTTGAGACCCCTTGTTATTTCAAGTTGTCACAACCCTAACCCTATGGAATGGGTCCCTGATGTTAAGATAGTGGGACGGGTATAAAATTTTATTTTACCTGCCTAATCTTAAAGTTAGGGCGGCACGGTGGCGCAGTGGGTAGCGCTGCTGCCTCGCAGTTGGGAGACCTGGGGACCTGGGTTCGCTTCCCGGTTCTTCCCTGCGTGGAGTTTGCATGTTCTCCCCGTGTCTGTGTGGGTTTCCTCCGGGCGCTCCGGTTTCCTCCCACAGTCCAAAGACATGCAGGTTAGGTGGATTGGCGATTCTAAATTGGCCTGTTTGTGTGTGTCCTGCGGTGGGTTGGCACCCTGCCCAGGATTGGTTCCTGCCTTGTGCCCTGTGTTGGCTGGGATTGGGTCCAGCAGACCCCCGTGACCCTGTGTTTGGATTCAGCGGGTTGGAAAATGGATGGATAATCTTAAAGTTTAAAATTGGGGTCCTAATTTTAAAATAGTGTAGTCTCTTGATTCTATGCATGATCTTAAAAGATATTTATAACCCTAATCATTTAATATAATTTTTTTATAGCAACCCTGAATTATTCAAATGTTAAGGGGATTCTTGTTAGCCCTTAAATTCCATTAAAGGTAGAACTGACGGAGAATAATTTTTCTTTTTTCAAATTTATGGACAGTACTTATATGTGTTATTGACAGCCTGATTATATCCTCATTTCGAATATTACTGGGCTTAGGGGTTAAGAACAGGACTGTGATAAGAAACAGATAAAAAGTAAGTTTATAGAAATTGAAATAGGAAGGTTTTATTTGTATTAGGGAATTGAATTGGCCAATCATGTCTATTTTTTTTAAAGAGTTGCAGTGTAACTTAGATTTAATGCTCTCCTATGCAGTGAACCCGTGCATTTGTACCCTTGTGGTACTCATCCTCCAGTAATCCTAAGTCTAACCTTAAACTTCCCCCATCCCAACTTGTTTTGGAACATGTTGCAGCATGAATTTCAGAATAAACATATATCTTCTAAAAATAAAGTTGTTCATTTGGTAAACCATGAAATCCTTTGTCCTTATATTGTTTTTGTTTGAATTCACGTCAAAGTAAATTAACAACTCGCTCCTTTTTGTTTTTATTAGCATTTTCCAACTTTTACGGAATTGGAGGTTGTATAATTTTTCACTATGCAAACAGTGTTACACTTTTTTCATATTGAACCCTGATGATTTATAAGTGTATTGCATGGCAATCTGTCCATCCATCCACCCTTCTTCAAACCCGCTCATCTAGTTGGGGGTCACATGGGGCCAGGGTCTATCCCATCACCATTAGGTAGAAGGATGAAAGCAATCCTGGACAGGTAACGTATCCTACTGTTATTGTTTTCATATTTTTACTTTGTAGGCCGCTCTGAAAACAGATGGACATTTTATACTGCACTTTTTCAAAGTGAACAACAACAACTTTTATTTCTATAGCATGTTTTCATACAAATGATGTAGCTCAAAGTGCTTTGACAACTGATCTCTTTAATAACAAAGTGAGAACAGGTCTCTGCAAATATGAAACAGAAAACACTTGATCACATTAAGTGTTCACCCCCTTCAATTCAGTATTTGGTAGCTGCACCCTGGGCAGCCATGACAGCCTTGCATTTGTATGTGCAGGTCTCTACCGCTTTACCCATCTGGACACTGCAATTTTTCCCAAATCCTTTGTAATGAAAGTGCTCAAGCTCTATCAGGTTCAAATCCAACCACAAATTCTCTGTTGGATTGAGATCTGAACTCTGACTTGTTTTCATACAAATGATGTAGCTCAAAGTGCTTTACAGGATGAAGAAAGAAAAAAAAATATATAAAAATAAAATTAGGCAATACTGATTGACATAGAATAAAAGTAAGGTCCGATGGCCAGGGAGGACAGAAAAAACAAAATCTGCAGGGGTTCCGAGACCACAAGACCACCCAGCCCTCATTGGCCATTCTACCTAACATAAATGATCTCAGTCAGTCCTCATGGTTTTCAGTTTCTGATGATGGTTATGTGGACCTCTAGCCTTCAATCTATCAATGTAGAGACTGCACAGTGCCGGAAAAAGAACAGCAGAGAAAGTAGGGGTTAGTACGGATTTCGGAGCCACGAAAAAAATGATAATTAAATGCATATACAGAATATCAGGGTTGAAAGAGTGAAAGGGAAGGTCTACAGGATGGTAGTGAGACCAGCTATGTTATATGGGTTGGAGACGGTGGCACTGACCAGAAAGCAGGAGACAGAGCTGGAGGTGGCAGAGTTAAAGATTCTAAGATTTGCATTGGGTGTGACGAGGATGGATAGAATTAGAAATGAGGACATGAGAGGGTCAGCTCAAGTTGGACGGTTGAGAGACAAAGTCAGGGAGGTGAGATTGTGTTGGTTTGGACATGTGCAGAAGAGAGATGCTGAGTATAATGAGAGAAGGGTGCTAAGGATAGAGCTGCCAGGGAAGAGGAAAAGAGGAAGGCCTAAGAGAAGGTTTATGGATGTGGTGAGTGGGGACTTGCAGGTGATGGGTGTAACAAAGAGCTTTGAGTAGTGACAGAAGCGCTATATAAATGCAAAGAATTATTATTAACAGAACAAGATGACGAGGACAGAAAGATTTGGAAGAAGATGATCCGCTCTGGCAACCACTAATGGGAGCAGCCGATAGAAGAAGAAGATACAAAATATCAGGGTTGATCTAAAATGAAGCTATGAGAAAGCCATGTTAAAATAATGAGTTTTTAGTAGTTTTTTAAAGTGCTCCACCGTATTAGTCTGGCAAATTTCTATCGGTCAGCTATTCCAGATTTTAGGTGCATAACAGTAGAAGGCCGCCTCACCACTTCTTTTAAATTTAGGTCTTGGAATTCTTAGCAGACCCTCATTTGAAGATCTAAGGTTACGATTTGGAGTGTAGGGTGTAAGACATTCTGAGATATAGGATGGAGTGAGATTATTTAAGGCTTTGTAAACCATAAGCAGTATTTTAAAGTCGATTCTAAATGGCACAGGTAACCAATGTAGTGACATCAAAACTGGAAAGATGTGCTTGGATTTTGTTTTTTCTAGTTAAGATTACTGGCAGCTGTATTCTGCATTCGTTGCACTCGATTGACGTCTTTCTTGGGTGGTCCTGAGAGGAGTGCATTACAGGAATCTAGCCGACTGAAAACAAAAGTGTGAACAATTTTTCAGCATCCTGAAAAGTTATAAGGGATCTAATTTTTGCTATGTTTTGTAATTAAAATTGATCACCACCATAATGTGATATTTTATGCAGTGATTGTTTTTATATTTATAAGTATGATACAACACCCTCGATTGAAAGAGGTGGATATTGATGTCCAAAAAAGCAAACTCTGCGCCAATGCTGGATAAATGCTAAGAAGGAAGATGACTACCACAAAGAAACACTTTGTCATTCTATACTGGTCACCATCCTCATGTGTTTTACGGGTGCAGGACAATATGGAAGATAATCTGGTAGAAATGATGTAAAACTAGCCTGGGAAGAAGTCTCCAGTATTTTCCCAGTACCATACAATACTGGCAACTTAGCATCAGGCTGATAGTACCTGCCCATGCTAACAGAAGTGCAGAGACCAGCAGAGGGCATAAGTGGTACCCAGAAAGGATAAGGGGGTCCAGCTGAGAGCAGTCAACCCAAAGCTGCCACTCACATCTGGTTCATATAAAGGTCATTTAGGACATGGGAATGTAATTCTTTAGGTGGGCACTAGATGTCACTGTGAAATATCTGACTCAAGAGTTAAATTTAGAACTTCTGATCTGTGCAGACCCCCGTAACTCTGTAGTTAGGAT
This sequence comes from Erpetoichthys calabaricus, assembly GCF_900747795.2. NCBI lineage: Eukaryota > Metazoa > Chordata > Cladistia > Polypteriformes > Polypteridae > Erpetoichthys > Erpetoichthys calabaricus. The sequence goes on along the minus strand of NC_041411.2, from coordinate 68,875,335 downwards.
ATAGCGGGTTGGATAATGGATGGATGGATGGACCTCTGATTTCTGCTTTATACAGACTGTATAAGTTCAAGTGTATTGTCACATGTACAGAGTACAGTGAAATTCTAACGTATACCAATATGCAACATGTTACTACTCAAGAACAATGTAATCATAGGGTAACCAGCAAATCTGGCCAGATTTTGCCCTTTAAACAAAGTAGACAGTATACCATTAATATGGCAAAGGAAGAGAGATTCGCTAGTTTCTGGGTTACTGATTTATTTAAACAATCAGCTTTCCTTCTAACATGTCTTCTTCATCATGCATTTGCCCAGATCTGCATTCCAGTCTGTTGGCACAGCTAGTTGCCCTTCACCAGGCTCGGCTTTTCCTCCGTACTAGCGGCACTCTCATTTCTGTAATGACATGCAGATGATTTGAATCTTAACCTCTGTGGTGAGAGTTCCCATCCTTTCCCATTTACAAAATGGACATCGGGGGGTCCAGGTAATACTGTCTCTGGCAGGCAAAGTGAATAGACCAACATTTAATTCTCTGATGGGCCATTTAATACTGGACATCCATAGTATTTGGAATTGAAAACTGAGACTAGGGATTCATCAGGATATCAGTTTATCTCATTTTAGTGTAATTTAGGGGCTTTGGTTTTTTAAAGGTGCTGCACACACAGAGAAACACATAGACATTGGACTTTTCAGCTACTTTTGACTTCTTTTGTGGTTAAAGCTTTGCTCCTTTTCCATAGTAAACATTGAGCAATATCCAGTGTATAAGGAAAATCACAGCATAATCATTTCCTCATATTAAGTATGAAATGGCAGTCATCTGTCTTAATAGAGCTTAATTAAGAAGTCCTCTCCAGGACCCTAATGTGGCTTGTGCTATAGAACTGAGAATATTAACAAAGATGTAATTGCATTCTATTAAAACACAATAAACACACACCTAATTCTTTTAAATAATCCTTCAGATATGAAGACTGGGATTTCCATTGATGCCTGTGTGCCACACCGAGCAATTTCCAATTAAAACTGAACTAACTGAGAGGGTCCTTTTGTGTCTTGCCCATTAGGCCATTTTTCAACAGCACAAACCATTTAAGACAATCCATTTAATGTCTCCCATGTTGCTAGCAAAGAGGTGAAAAATGGCATATGTTTTAATACTTGTTACATATCATAGCCATTCGTCCATTCATGATATAAAGCGGTGCAGTTCACTGCTTTGAAACTAATATCTTTCAGTCCAGTGCAACTCATTATCAGCTTTGTAAACGTGGCGCCTCCCGCTAAGATTTGTGAAGTAAAATTGGAGCGCTAAGTGAAGTAAAAACAGATTAACAGTAAGTTTCCAGCAGGGTGCCAAAAGCAGGGTCATCTCCTGTCGCTAAGTCAGGCTGCAAAAATTAAACCAGAGAATGTGAATCTGTCAAAAATAAATAAAGAAATACATAAAGGAAAAAAGGGATTTATAATTTTTTTAACAACATGACTCCAAGTTGTGCTTCTTAACCCTTTAGACTCAGTCCCGTTGTTCTGGACAAGCCAGCAGGACTGAACAATAATGCAAAATTTAAAACAATTAATGCATAAAATCAATTATTTCATCATTGTTATAACTAAAGTACAGTGTTTGGCCATTAATATGCATGTCTGATACCACTGTTATTCTTTCTTCCGTCAATGCTGGCTGAATTATTAATACCTGCCCTGATTTGGCTTTCTTGAATGTCCTGATTCACTTGTGTACAATTTAACAGACAAATTGTTATCTACTAAACAAGAGGGCTGCTTCAATATTTTGAAATGACGCCACATTCCACTTCCTTTATTTCAGATTTTTGTTCTATAGACTTTTTGGAATCTTGCAGCTATTGCTGTTGTAATTTGGACACATTGTATAATTTCTTTATTGACTATTCAGTGCATCCGGAAAGTATTCACAGCGCATCACTTTTTCCACATTTTGTTATGTTACAGCCTTATTCCAAAATGGATTAAATTCATTTTTTTCCTCAGAATTCTACACACAACACCCCATAATGACAACGTGAAAAAAGTTTACTTGAGATTTTTGCAAATTTATTAAAAATAAAAAAATTGAGACACCACATGTACATAAGTATTCACAGCCTTTGCCATGAAGCTCAAAATTGAGCTCAGGTGCATCCTGTTTCCCCTGATCATCCTTGAGATGTTTCTGCAGCTTCATTGGAGTCCACCTGTGGTAAATTCAGTTGGTTGGACATGATTTGGAAAGGCACACACCTGTCTATATAAGGTCCCACAGTTGACAGTTCATGTCAGACAACAAACCAAGCATGAAGTCAAAGGAATTGTCTGTAGACCTCTGAGACAAGATTGTCTCGAGGCACAAATCTGGGGAAGGTTACAGAAAAATTTCTGCTGCTTTGAAGGTCCCAATGAGCACAGTGGCCTCCATCATCCATAAGTGGAAGAAGTTCAAAACCACCAGGACTCTTCCTAGAGCTGGCCGGCCTTCTAAACTGAGCAATCAGGGGAGAAGGGCCTTAGTCAGGGAGGTGACCAAGAACCCGATGGTCACTCTGTCAGAGCTCCAGAGGTCCTCTGTGGAGAGAGGAGAACCTTCCAGAAGGACAACCATCTCTGCAGCAATCCACCAATCAGGCCTGTATGGTAGAGTGGCCAGACGGAAGCCACTCCTTAGTAAAAGGCACATGGCAGCCCGCTTGGAGTTTGCCAAAAGGCACCTGAAGGACTCTCAGACCATGAGAAAGAAAATTCTCTGGTCTGATGAGAGAAAGATTGAACTTTTCGTGTGAATGCCAGGCATCACGTTTGGAGGAAACCAGGCACCACTCATCACCAGGCCAATACCATCCCTACAGTGAAGCATAGTGGTGGCAGCATCATGCTGTGGGGATGTTTTTCAGCAGCAGGGACTGGGAGACTAGTCAGGATAAAGGGAAAGGTGACTGCAGCAATGTACAGAGACATCCTGGATGATATCCTGCTCCAGAGCGCTCTTGACCTGAGACTGGGGCGACGGTTCATCTTTCAGCAGGACAACGACCCTAAGCACACAGCCAAGATATCAAAGGAGTGGCTTCAGGACAACTCTGTGAATGTCCTTGAGTGGCCCAGCCAGAGCCCAGACTTGAATCCGATTGAACATCTCTGGAGAGATCTTAAAATGGCTGTGCACCGACGCTTCCCATCCAACCTGATGGAGCTTGAGAGGTGCTGCAAAGAGGAATGGGCGAAACTGGCCAAGGATAGGTGTGCCAAGCTTGTGGCATCATATTCAAAAAGACTTGAGGCTGGAATTGCTGCCAAAGGTGCATCGACAAAGTATTGAGCAAAGGCTGTGAATACTTATGGACATGGGATTTCTCAGTTTTTTTATTTTTAATAAATTTGCAAAAACCTCAAGTAAACTTTTTTCACGTTGTCATTATGGGGTGTTGTGTGTAGAATTCTGAGGAAAAACATGAATTTAATCCATTTTGGAATAAGGCTGTAACATAACAAAATGTGGAAAAAGTGATGCGCTGTGAATACTTTCCGGGTGCACTGTATATGTTCTGCCAGAGTAAGATTTGGCCTTCAAAATGATACTTAGGTCAGGGGTCTTCAATAAAGAATCTGAATGCTATGGCTACTTACTTAAAAACAGCACAAGCAAAGAAAAAGGAGTCCTGCTTTTTTTACTGCTTCAGAATCAGTAAAACTAGACATATTACTTGTACATATTTCATAGCAATTTTTTCTGGATGTACCTGACACATTCAATGACTGTTTTATAGTGTTTGGAGGCTTATTCCAACATCTATAGACATAAGAATAACATTCAAAGTGCATTTTTTGGTCAAATATTCTGCTGTCACATATGTGTTGTGAAATGTAATGTCAAAATATGATAAAGGTTTGGGGTAGCCTCCTGTATATTGTATCCTGGCTGCAAAAATTTGCAATAATTGAACAGACATGTTCCTACGACTGAGTCCAAAACAGACAGTCAACATGGCGGCTTTAAAGGCAGTGACATCATCTCTGGGGCCGGAACCGGAAGTGACGTTGTTGGGACCTGAAGTGACATCAACTCTGGGGGGTCAGAATCGGAAGTGATGTCATCAAGGGTGCCAGAACTTGGTGGGATTTCCCGAGAATGGTCTGCAAGTACCTGAAAAAGACAGTTAGCACACCCCGCCACCAGGGACGCTCTTAGGCATACGCGAACTATGCATCTGCATGGGCCCCGGCCCGGCCTCGACTTACAATTTTTTTTTTTTGTTGTCCGGCTTTGGGCCTGGGGCCCCTGTCATGCCCCTGGCACTGCAGCTGTCTGTGTCAGTCCCAGGAAATTCAGTTCAGTGCATCTCTTAGTCTTATTAACAATGGTAATTTATTATCCAAATTGCAATCTTCACCTAAATCCCTACTAATATTGTCACGCTGTCATAACTTTGGCAAATGTACTATAGCAAACATTAATTTTAGAGATTCGTTTCGGATTCATTCAGAGAGATCCCCATAAAATCATGAAATATCCCTATATTACCGGCCTTTACCAGATCCAGAACAAAATCAATATTTTAACACTCGGCATACACACAAGCGTACATGTAGGCCTACTGGTTATCTAAGGGCTTTTCCGGACGTTTTATTACACTTTCCTGAGCTAGTCCCCCCGGACCCCCCCTCATCTGGGGTCTGCACATTTCTGAACCGTGTAGGGCCCCCAAACTGCTAAAAACTGTCCCCCTGGTCGGAGGTGGAATTACCTTTACTCAGGCCCTTTAGCTGTCTTCTACTCGCACATGTGTGTATAACATAACAAATTCTTCAGTTACAGAACTTATGAAAGAAAAATGTCTGACCTTAATTTTGAGAGTTAGAACATTAATTTTGAATGAGGGATGGTGAAGTTATAGCAAATTAAGTCAAAGCAGAAGAAAACTGAAAAAAAAATAGTTTAAAGTGTTAATACGGTATCACATACTGTAGGGACTTACATACACACATCCATACAGACATACAAAATACCCCATAAATAGCGAAATACGATGCAGAACGCTAAAACACAAACTAAAAAAAAAAAACAGTGTCCAGGCATTTGTGTATTTTCTCAGCTTTCTTCAATTTAATGTCAGAGTGCAATGTAGGAAGTCACCCCAGATGTAATCTGTTTGGTGGAATATGATGGAAGTCCCAGCCCTGCTCCCTTCTCGCATCAGCATCCCTCGGTGTCCATGGGATCTCCCATAGCGGGTGATCGCTCCTGATCCCTGAACATTATGTGGGAGCAACCACACTCTGTGGGAACCATCTGCTCACTCCACTTGGGGCATCATCCCCGGCCACTTGCCTTATCTCTACAGCACCAGCTTTGCCACAAACGTTCCTCTTCTTTTCTCTTCTTTTCATTTTGATCTCCTGATCTTTTTCCTTTTTTCTTTCTTTTATTCTTTTTCCTTGTAATAGTCGCCTTATCAGGGGTGTGATCACTGCAGATTACCACCCGAGATGGATGTGGATGATGTTTCAAAAGATGTATCAGCATTAAAAATATTCGGCCCTTGACCCTTCTTCCCTTCCTCTCTGTACCCGGCAATACTTGAAAGAAACCCAGATGTTAGTTAAACTGATTAAATATGGAAGTGTATTGCAATCCAGAATCCAGTGTTCATGCATGTACATGAAAGTTTTCACCGGATGCCCTCCCCAACCTCAACCTCAACCAAACACTTAATCCCCGGGAAAAGGAAATCACAAAGAGAATGAGTAAACATAGTCCATGTAAAATGACGATGAATCCGGTCATACAGTTCTAATTATATGATGTGGCTGCTTTCTCACTATCCTAAGAGTTTAAGAGTGAGTCCGATTCACCAGTGGGAGCACCTGGAGAACCACTGGGCCATATAATGAAACCCTTGCCTATTTTCGGGGGTTTGTCACGCTGTTTCTTATCTTCTGGGTGGCCACCCACAAATAGCAGACGTCTCTGGGTGATGTTCGAATGTTCAATCTCACTGTCTTCTTAGGCTTAGATAGCTGAGCTCCTTGCCTTCTGCTTCTCCTTTTTCTTTTGGTCACCCGTTCCCGTTAGTGCAATGTCCTTTTTCCTCCTTTTCTTTCTCCCTTTTCTTTTAACCTCCTAATCTCTCTTTCCTTTTTTCATTCTTTCTTTTCTCGTTCTTTTCCTGTGTATCCGGCTCACTCTCCTTTTACACTCCATTGGGTGTAAGTCTCTTAATTACGATCCCTGAAGTGCCATTGAAGAAACCGGCTGAACTGATCACATTTTTACATGAATGCCTGATCATCCAATTTTCTCATCACCATCCTTCTGTATTTATGCCACTCCCTAAATGAATTCATCCTTAGAAAACATCCTAAAAACGTCTTTTCAGTTGTGACCCTAGGGGTAGAAAATTCATGTCAACAGAAACAATAACAAAATGAAACCATTAAACAAAAAAATTGAGTTGTACAATGTTATGTCGATGAACTGACTAGATTTGGGAAGTGACTAGGACAACAGACAAGTAACAGAAAAGGGTCAGAACTTGGAGATCTAAGAAATGAACGTTAAAGCCAAAAAATAAGACAAAAATACTGGACGAAAGGACAAAACCAGTAAAACATACCGAAAACAGCACAGCAAAAATGGGTTTTGTGTCCTGACTTAAATAAGTAAATTCCTAGATGACATTTTATTCCATCACATTCTTACCTAAAGGTTGCAACCTCTAAGGTGATGCCCCTAGCAAAGTGTGAAGTGGTCCTAATGTTGGGAACAAAATATAGTGGAAAGCATAAGAAATACAAAATGGCAAATGAAACAGCCCAAAAAATGTGATAACTTTTTATGTGTCTGAAATTGCCAAATATAAACATCAAACTTATAATCGGGGGCTTTAAAAAACCTTACAATGAATGTTTGATTTTGGAAACCTATACAAAAAATGTATAAAAAATCAAAATAAACCAAAACCCTAATAAACAAAATTTATGATTAAGAGCAGACATTAAATCACCCACACCAAAATGGATATGTCCTCGGTAATGCCGCTATACTGCTAGGTATTGGAACAGTGGCAGCGTCAAGAGCAAGGAGAAAAGGATCAAGAGATAAGTAAATCAAAAAAAAAAAAAAAAAGAAACAGAGTTATAACAAGGAAGTCAAAGAAATGTATCAGTAAAACCAAACACAGCTTAGGAAAAAGTTAAGGAAACTTGAAGGGAGAGCAATCAGTAAACTTTTATTGCAAATCCACAATCTTGGACAAAATGCTGCCCATGCTAGCATGACCCGGATGCAATCATCACATGCATCTTCTGTGAACACACTAACGCAACAGGTCACTGTATTATACCAACAATTAAAAAAGTCCATTGAAAAAGAAAATGGCATTGTGGAATTCACAAAACGTACAGTTAATGAAGTTTAACTTTGTTCAAAACCAATTATAGAAAGAAACCAATAGAAACAGAAAATGGCAAAAAGTGTATAGTAAGAACAAAAACTATTTAAAGTTTTTCATATGGTAACAGTCACACGTCACATCATGCATGCACAACAGAATTGCAAAAATGACGGAAAAAGTTAAAAGAAAAACAAACGAGACAAAATTTCATGTAAATATGGTCTGCATATTATAGAAAACATAGATATTAATTATTTTATGTGTTCCACATGTAATTATTTATGTTCTCCTTTGGTGGTTACAAAGAATTACAAGAGCCTGTTGGTCAGTCCTGCTCTAGGATACTAAGATCTCAAATTATATTAATATGCCATAGCATTCTCTTTGAAGTCAGCCGCAGCAGCATATGACTTGACTATAACTTGAATTCTTTTCAGTTGCAGGAAGCAACAAGGGTGGAGTTATTCGGTGCCAGCAGGACTCACTCTAACAGCTGTCCCGCTGTTCAGTGTATTACTGACTGGTGGGAGGTGGACGGTACTCCCTGCTAATCAATTATTGCCTGCACGGACTGGAAAGCCTCTGGCAAACAACTAGTTTTTTTTTCTTTACCCTTGAAAAGCGTTCTTTGTTCCTTGTTATCTTTCTTTAAAACTTATTTAGCGTTAACAGCACAGCTTGTGAATTTGTTAGCTTTTGTTCTATTAAACCCAAACTTTTGTTACATTGATCTAATCCTTAATTCTTGTCAATAAAGAGAGGTTCTGTACAATGGTAATGATAGATAGATAGATAGATAGATAGATAGATAGATAGATAGATAGATAGATAGATAGATAGATAGATAGATAGATAGATAGATAGATAGATAGATAGAGTGGGGGAAAACATATTTGATCCCCTGCTAAATTTGTAAGTTTGCTCACTTACAAATAAATGTACAGTCTCTAATTTTTATGGTAGTTTCATTTTAATGGAGAGAGACAGAATATCAACCAAAAATCTAGGAAAAAACACATTACATAAAAGTTATAAATTGATTTGCATGTCATTGAGAGAAATAAGTATTTGATCCCACACAACCCAGTCAGAATTCTGGCTCTCACAGATTGGCTGTGTGCCCATGTGGCACAAAGATTAAAATCAATCAATCAATTACAGATACTTCTGATTTCAACTCGTTATGTGTAGAAAGCACAACTGTCCAAAGAATCAATTTCTAGATAGATAGATAGATAGATAGATAGATAGATAGATAGATAGATAGATAGATAGATAGATAGATAGATAGATAGATAGAGATGTGGTAGTAATAGCTGGTGATTCTAAGCTGACCAATGAACTAGTTCTTCAAACAGGTCTGGTTCCTGCCCAGTGCCTACAGATGTCGAGGTGAACAAAAGTGCAAGTGTGGCCTGGCTGAACAGCTCAGTCTCAAGAGAAAGACTGAAAGCCTAATCATCGCAGCTCAGGATCAGGTACTCAACACCAGATACCAACAACCGAACATCTTGAAGTAGTGGGCAGATATGTGTGGAAAGGTTGCTTCAGGCAAGATGTGAAGAAGGGGCCTGAGTTGCCTCGAAAGCTTGCATATTGTAATCTTTTTAGTTAGCCAATAAAAGGTGTCATTTTGCTTGGCTTTTCTCTACATTCATAATGGCTAACATGGTACAACACCCTAGTACTACAGATAAAGGAGTATGAGAGTGTGACATACAAAAAACACAAAACAGTGCAAATGTAGCTTCAGAATAGTTCGGGTATTACCGTGTGATCACGTAAGCACAATACATATTATACATTAAAATCAACACCCAACTTATCCACAGGAGAACTCATCTGCTAGTATATACGATATGTTGCTTTGTCATCCCCCCGACCCACCTGCATGTCCCCTCTCACCACATCCATAAACCTTCTCTTAGGCCTTCCTCTTCTCCTCTTCACTGGCAGCTCTATCCTTAGCACCCTTCTCCCAATATACTCAGCATCTATCTTCTGCACATGTCCAAACTAACGCAATCTCACCTCTCTGACTTTGTCTCCCAACCGTCCAACCTGAGCTGACCCTCTAATGTCCTAATTTTAATCCTGTCCATCCTCGTCACACCCAATGCAAATCTTAACATCTTTAACTCTGCGACCTCCACCTCTGTCTCCTGTCTTTTCATTAGTTCCACCATCTCAAACCCATATAACTTAGCTGGTCTCACTACCGTCCTGTAGACCTTTCACTCTTGCTGGTACCCATCTGTCGCAAATCACTCCTGACACTCTTCTGTGTGTATATATGATAAGTTCAGGTTAGGATGGTTGTGAAGTGGTCAACACTTATACCTGATATCTTTAAAAACATGAGTTTGACCTTGTTCTCATCAAAGGACAAAATGGTCTCCTTCCACCTTCCAAAGACATGCGTGTTTGTCTAAACTGGTATATGTGTAGGAATGCCAAGAGCAGATTGGCTTGTCAACCAATTTTTGTTTTCTGCTCTCCCCAGATGCCATTAGCAATAAGGTTTATAAAATGAAGGGCTGCATAGATACATTGTATATTTACAATAAATAGCTAACCAAAGCCGTGTCAGCTGTCCTATTGTACCCAGACTCTCAATCAGCCCAGTAAACCTCCATGGCAGAATCGTTCTACCATTCATCTAAGCCTTAGGCTTGTGAAATTCAAGAACAGAGTTTGCATTCCAACAAACGGCAAGGAGAATCCAGAAGGTAACCCCATAAACCACTTTTCTGCCTATAGGTTACCATTTTAAAGACACCATCAAGACTTTTTCAACCCTTCTTAAGTTTTCTCAGCAGCTCCATCACTGATTGGCTCCAGGTTTTTCTAACAATATAAAATGATTTAAGTAGATAAACCACTAAGCTGTTGATTAATGCCAGGAGCAAAGTGATAACAAAGTCCATATTATCAAAGAAATTAATTTTAATAATATAATACAAGGCAACTTATTTTTGTGTAGTGTCCTTCACTAAGTGCAGGCACAGAGTACTGCAAAAAATTCTCTAGTAAAATGCAAGTAGATTAGTATAGATTTTACCAGCTATATAAGTAGCACGTATAAAGATATTAATTTGTTAAAATGCAAAGAAAACAAATTAGAAACTGATTAACATAAATCGAAACCAACAATATCTGTCGTAAGTGCCACGGAGGGCAGACGGGCATTCTGGCTGGACGAGAGAATGACTTCTTGCCAGGTTGGAAGAACATACGGAATGGACTAGGAGAAGCTGGAGGCAGTACTGTTGTGATGTGAGATTTTACATATAACTTGATGAATATTTTGTATGTCTTTATTTGATTTTTAGGCAAAGCAATGTAATTTAGTGTTTACCCCACCCTTTAGGAATGGGTCTGTTTGAATTTTGCGACAGGATTTGGGGGATGTGTTTTAAACCAGTATGCCGAGTGTTTCTTTGCTAAAGTCATTTCTACCCCCGCAAATAGGCTAAGGTGTACTTTAACATATGGTTTGGGGGCAGGTGTTAAGATGTTCTATTTCCCCCATTGGTCTGAAGTATGGCTGTTTGGAATTGGCTTGGTTCAGAAGCCTTTAAGTACTACGACGCCCTATTGGCTGTAGGGGTTGGACAGAAAATCTATATATTTACTTGTTTAAACTCACACTCTCTCTCTTACTAACCAACATCTGAAAGAAGCATCTCTCTTGCTAACCTGTGATGAAGACAACACAATGAAGAGCACAGCTCAGCAACCATTTTGAACAGACATGTGGCTGAAAGCTGAGCACCAATGTTGCCTTAACTAGAGACATTTAAGTAACTAGAAGTCTGTGTGCCGCCTGAACTACATATCACCATTTAATCAGGTTGTATGGTTGCCAATATTCAAATATACTTTGCATTTTGTTATTATTTATGAATATTATCAATAATACATTATTTAAACTGTAACTTAACTTCTGCTTTTCTTTTTACTACATGTAATTGCCTGAGGTTATAGATTTAAAAGGGAAGGTGGGATAAGTTATATACTATAATACCTTATAAACAGTGGTAAATCTGTGAGATTAGGCATTCTGACAAAGGCTACATATTAATAATACAATAGGGGAAAGTAGAGCAATACAGCAATCCCTCGCTACTTCGCGGTTCACTTTTCGCGGATTCACGACTTCGCGGATTTTATATGTAAGCATATCTAAATACATAACGCGGATTTTTCGCTGCTTCGCGGGTTTCTGCGGACAATGGGTTTTTTTACTTGCTTCCTCAGTTGGTTTGCCCAGTTGATTTCACACAAGAGATGCTATTGGCGGATGGCTGAGAAGCTACCCAATCAGAGCACGCAGTTAAGTTCCTGTGTGCTGCTGATTGGCTCAGCGACGGAGTGTTGCATTAACCAGGAAGTCTCATCTCACTCATTCATCATTAACGTGCTAATGCTTCAGGGGCCGTGTCCAAGCACCAACAGAAGATGCAAATGATTGCAGAAAAGGTAAAAGTTTTGGATATGCTGAAGGAAGGGAACAGCTACACCACTGCAGGACACCATTACAGCATCAATGAGTCCACGATTCTTTTTATTTAAAAAGAATGAAAGCATATAAGATCTACGGCCGCAGTGTCCTTTAATCAGGGTTCAAAACGAGTTGCAAGTGGACGTGATAAGGCAGTAGTCTGGATGGAATCTGCTTTAGGAATCTTTGCAACAAGGTCGACGACGTCATGACCGCCTACAAGCTGCTACGTGTACTTCGCTATACAGTAAGTGTAAACTTATCTACCGATTTCATTTTGCTTAGCAGTTGTCCCTGTTTTTAATAGAGTAAATGGTGGGTTGTAAACAATACAGGGAGGGTTTAAAAACGTCCAAATACACGTTAAATAATTAAATAAATATAGTGTCCCTACTTCGCGGACATTCAGTTATCGCGGTCGGCCTTGGAACCTATCTCCCGCGATAAGTGAGGGATTACTGTATATTACTCTACCAAGACAAAATAATTGGCGTAGTCGGCAGGACTTTGGGGTAACCATTGTTTTGCACCTTGTTAGTCAAAACAAGTACCATCCCCTATAAAACAGGTGGCATGGCATGAAATTTTGGTGTCCCTGTATGTCAGTAACGGTTTTCTTTGGCAATCTGAGTACCTGTTAATTAAGTTGGTCAGCAAACCGAGATTTGTAAAGTCAAACAAGATTCAACAGGCTATTTAATGCTTGCAGACGACAGTAAAGGAAGAAGAAAGATTAAAAAAAGTGTGTTTTGTTAAATCTAAATATATCCATTTACTCATTTTCCTAACCTGCTTATCCATAGCAGGGTCACAGGGATATGCGAGTGAATCCCAGCAAGCATCAGGCATAAGGCAGGAATAATCTCTGGACAGGGTGCCAGCCCATCACAGGGTGAACATGCACTAAGACAATTTACAAACAACACAAATTTACCTAACCAGCATGTTTCTGGGATAAAACCTGAGCATTCAGACACAAGAAGTCCATGCAGACTCCATCTAAATAAAAAGGCTAAATCCGTTTAAATATATAATAGTTTAAATCTTACAAAAATCATTGTGATGTTCCTATAGGTCGCTGGTCCTCTTTTCTGGCCTGTCCTGATTGAACTTGTGACTAATTCAGATGATTGTGCTCTACAACATCATTACCTGGAGCTGACATACCACACAATTTCTAAAAGCCTCCGTTTCTTTACTCTTTAATGTTTTTTTTTTTTATTGCCTTTTACTCAAGAGAGTAAAAATTTTCTACTTTCATTTGAATGGAGGAAGTCTTTTTATGAAAATAAACAAAACAGTAATGGTCCATCTGGTGCCCCATTCACGTGATTCCTGTGAAAGCAGATACTTAGGGCCTATTCAATGTCTCCTTCTCCAAAGCATTTTTTCTTGTCTTGTGATGCGGAGGTGAGGGGCTGCACAGCTTTCTTCATGTTGTCTTACACAATGGGTGTTTCATTCTCATTTAGTCCAGTGTTGTATTTTCAGATTTTTTTTTTTTACATTTTATTAACTTAACCATTTGCTTGCTGACTGGCAGAGTGGTTAGCACCGCTGCCTCACAGCTCCAGAAACCTGCCTGACCAGACATGAATTTGAACCCAGGACACCAGAGCTGTGGGGCAGCACCACTAATCACTGCACCACACACTACTAAAATTAAGTACTCAATTAGAAGAAACAAATCAGTTCCACTTCTTGAAGATACATGTGCACAACGCATGTCTGGCTAGAAGTTCAAAGTGCTAGTTATGGTCTGTTCATTAAGGAAAGAAAAATAAGTATTCATTGGTCTTAGTGACACGTGTTTTCAAATACTGTACAAAATGTTTTGTCAGCTCTGGAACATGTGCTCTCCTCAGATCTCCTGCTACTTTGCATTTTCATCCATTTACATCATTTTGATGAATCCTCTGACATTTATTTGGGCTTTTCTAAATGTGTTTTAAAGCAAAATGTGCCTTATTAAGATCTCCTATAGGATTAATTAAAAACCTCCTTTAATGCAATTACTGACCTATAGAGGACATTGTAATTAAAGACTGAATTATTGCCCTTATTTGTTTGCATATTGTAGCTTAATTTGAAGAATGACTTTTTTCTACATACACAGTATATGACTTAATATGTGAAAGGTGTAAGGGAAGTGAAAGTTATCAGAAGTTTTCATATTTTTAACTGCACGTAATTTCTTCCTTCTTACATTGTACATCCTTCCATCTGTTCATTTTATGAGAGCCCATCCTAGATGGGACTGCAGCCCATCACAGAGCACACTCATTCACTTTCACTCACCCTATGCACAATTATATACTGCACTCACACACACACACATACAGTGTACTGTATATCAGTGCATCCGGAAAGTATTCACAGCGCATCACTTTTTCCACATTTTGTTATGTTACAGCCTTATTCCAAAATGGATTAAATTCATTTTTTCCTCAGCATTCTACACACAACACCCCATAATGACAACGTGAAAAAAGTTTTCGTCAGATTTTTGGAAATTTATTACAAAATAAAAAAATTGAGAAAGCACATGTACATAAGTATTCACAGCCTTTGCCATGAAGCTCAAAATTGAGCTCAGGTTCATCCTGTTTCCCCTGATCATCCTTGAGATGTTTCTGCAGCTTAATTGGGGTCCACCTGTGGTAAATTCAGTTGACTGGACATGATTTGGAAAGGCACACACCTGTCTATATAAGGTCCCACAGTTGACAGTTCATGTCAGAGCACAAACCAATCATGAAGTCAAAGGAATTGTCTGTAGACCTCCGAGACAGGATTGTCTCGAGGCACAAATCTGGGGAAGGTTACAGAAAAAATTCTGCTGCTTTGAAGGTCCCAATGAGCACAGTGGCCTCCATCATCCGTAAGTGGAAGAAGTTCGAAACCACCAGGACTCTTCCTAGAGCTGGCCGGCCATCTAAACTGAGCGATCGGGGGAAAAGGGCCTTAGTCAGGGAGGTGACCAAGAACCCGATGGTCACTCTGTCAGAGCACCAGAGGTCCTCTGTGGAGAGAGGAGAACCTTCCAGAAGGACAACCATCTCTGCAGCAATCCACCAATCAGGCCTGTATGGTAGAGTGGCCAGATGGAAGCCACTCCTTAGTAAAAGGCACATGGCAGCCCGCCTGGAGTTTGCCAAAAGGCACCTGAAGGACTCTCAGACCATGAGAAAGAAAATTCTCTGGTCTGATGAGACAAAGATTGAACTCTTTGGTGTGAATGCCAGGCGTCACGTTTGGAGGAAATCAGGCACCACTCATCACCAGGCCAATGCCATCCCTACAGTGAAGCATGGTGGTGGCAGCATCATGCTGTGGGGATGTTTTTCAGTGGCAGGAACTGGGAGACTAGTCAGGATAAAGAGAAAGATGACTGCAGCAATGTACAGAGACATCCTAGATGAAAACCTGCTCCAGAGCGCTCTTGACTTCAGACTGGGGCGACGGTTCATCTTTAAGCAGGACAATGACCCTAAGCACACAGCCAAGATATCAAAGGAGTGGCTTCAGGACAACTCTGTGAATGTCCTTGAGTGGTCCAGCCAGAGCCCAGACTTGAATCCGATTGAACATCTCTGGAGAGATCTTAAAATGGCTGTGCACCGACGCTTCCCTTCCAACCTGATGGAGCTTGAGAGGTGCTGCAAAGAGGAATGGGCGAAACTGGCCAAGGATAGGTGTGCCAAGCTTGTGGCATCATATTCAAAAAGACTTGAGGCTGTAATTGCTGCCAAAGGTGCATCAACAAAGTATTGAGCAAAGGCTGTGAATACTTATGTACATGGGATTTCTCAGTTTTTTTATTTTTAATAAATTTGCAAAAACCTCAAGTAAACTTTTCACGTTGTCATTATGGGGTGTTGTGTGTAGAATAAGGCTGTAACATAACAAAATGTGGAAAAAGTGATGCGCTGTGAATACTTTCTGGATGCACTGTATATATTCATAGCATTCGTAGTCTGAATCACAACCTGATTGTATGGGTGGTTACCTACCAGGTAACGCATATGGTTGGTCTGCAAGTCAGCAAACATCCGCCACGGGTCCCTCTCAGTTGCGAGAAGCAGATCATAGAATGTTACATAGTTTACTGTCAAGTAATGCAAAGAGTACGCAACACGTGTTTCGCCCTTATTTGGGCTCATCAGATGGTGATTGAGACTACGAATGCTATGAATGTAATTACCCCGATCTCCAGGCTGTCAAATAAACGAACCACACGCCGTGGCACAACGTAAAGAGGCTTCACCGCTGACATCCGAGGTTCAATCCCCGTGTGGGGTGCAGTAGAGTGTATACGCCTGATGAGCCCAAATAAGGGTGAAACACGTGTCGCATACTCTTTTCATTATTTGACAGTAAACTATGTAACATATATATATATATATATATATATATATATATATATATATATATATATATATATATATATATATATACACAGTATATATTTATACTGGGTCATATGCGTGCGGATGGGATGCAGCTTATTGACTCTAGTGATAGTAATTATCCGATAAACCAGGGATTGGCGCTGTGTTCTGATGCCTTCTGTCTTCCTCTTATCCACAGAAATGGAAGACTGACAGCCATTCCATTACTGATGTCACTTCTGTTAACCGCTCTACTGGACCCATCCCTTCCTGTCTAGAACCCATATGAACAAACGTTTGGCCATTTTGAGTCATTTCAATTCTGAGCTCCCATCTGAGCAAATTTTATCCACAACTTGTTGCATGCTTTTCATCATTCTGTTATTTAAATAAGACAGGGTCACCAGGGTGGTGCTCAAACACTTTGATGTTGCTTTTTCTGCCATTTACAATATATATCTCTCTCTATATAAAATCCAACGCCTGTTCTGTCTATCTGTTTCTATGTCTGTCTGCTTTTCACGAGAGAACTATTTAATGGATTTAGATCGAGTTTTTTTCTATAATTTGCTTGAACATTTCGGTTGATTTTGCATCTTCTCTCATTGCGCTAAGTATCATAGTTTGCTTGCAGGAGCGATTTATTTATGCTAATCCGAGACAGAGGCTGTAGGCCGAGGCGAAAGGGAAGCGTGACATCAGGAACGGGGAGCCGGGGAGGGCCCTCCTCACTGTTCTGTTTCAGTACTAAGCGGGCAGAGCTGCAGGGGACGGCTAGTATATATATACTATATATATATACTTTTACTATATATATAGAAAAAAGTGACAAAGGACAAAGAAAAAGGTTTGGGGGATCCACCCTGTATATTGACAGTTCTGTCTTGCAGAAAATAAAGCTGTGTGATACACTGCTGAGTAATCTTTTGTGACTGAGTCATTTTCAGGACTGACTGCAGAGCAAAGGTGGTGGGTTTTTATAGTTGTGGGGAAGGAACAGGCGGGTCAATTGGAGGAGAGGCGGAAGTGAGGTCATCGAGAGGCATGGTCTGCAGCTGGAAGAGGAAGAGAGTTAGGATGTAAGAATGGGAGAAGAGGTGTTAGCACACTAGATTACCCTCTGTCCTTGCGTTTCAGCAGTGCTGCCTCCTATGTGCACATGTGTGACAATATATTTATATATAACCCATAATGACAAACTAATTGGCTCCAGCAGACCCCCGTGACCCTGAAGTTTGGATAAAGCGGGTTGGATAATGGATGGATAGATGAATGAAAAACTAAAATATGTTACTAAAAAGGTTTGCAAATTTATTAAGAATCAAAAACTTAAATTCCTCATTCCTATAAGTATTCAGACCCTTTCCATATTGTGGTTAGGCACATGGCTGTGTCAATGAGTAGACTTTGCTTCTTGGCTATCGGCTACAACAGTACGATTGGTTTTCCCAGTCATATCGTAAAAAAATGGTGGTGTTGTTTATCTCAACAATCTTTTCAGGTTGGTGATGGTATCAATAATCAGGTACTGGGAGGTCAAGACCACTGATCATTGACCAGTGCAGGTAGCTCGCTATCTGATTGTGTCAATAAGTGTATTCTTTTTCGTTAGAATTGAGCATCAAACAACAATAAGTCTGATTTACTGATATTATTGGTGGCATATCTTGAATTTAGTATTAACATCCATCATTTTGTGAATAATCTTCTGATGTGTTAAATGTGTTAAATGGGTGATACTGAGCTGCCATAAGGAAACTCTCTGACTGACCCTTCATCAGAGAACCTTGCAACCATCCAAAGGTCAGTTTCTTGTCGACATACTGTAGTTTATTGATGTCTGTCTGTTGAACTGACTGTGAAGTGGTTTTGATAAGCGATTGTTGATTTTTTTTTTTGTTGATTATTGAAGCTTTTATCCTGCTCTTGATGGCCTCAACACCAGATGCTGTTGTCTTAGAAAAAGTATTGGCCGTATCCTATCAGTGCTTTATTTCGTCACCAGTTTTGACAAGTGAGAACTTCCTCTTCTGTTTTTCATGTCTCATTATGAATCTGGTATGTTTGTCGCTTCCAAGCTTGATGTATTTGCTAAGGTAGTCACGCTCTTGTATGCACTGTCCAGCTCAATGAGTCCATGGCTACCATGCTGGGGATGTACATTTGGTCTATTTATTAGTATTATTATCCATCCCGCTATATCCTAACTACAGGGTCACGGGGGTCTGCTGGAGCCAATCCCAGCCAACACAGGGTGCAAGGCAGGAAACAAACCCTGGGCAGGGTGCCAACCCACCGCAGTAGTAGTAGTAGTAGCATTGTTATTATAACATCCACACACCAAGTACACACTAGGGACAATTTAGGATCGCCAATGCACCTGACCTTGATGTCTTTGGACTGTGGGAGGAAACCGGAGTACCCGGAGGAAACCCACGCAGACACGGGGAGAACATGCAAACTCCACGCAGGGAGGACCCGGGAAGCGAACCCGGGTCTCCTAACTGCGAGGCAGCAGCGCTACCCACTGCGCTACCGTGCCGTCCTAGTATTATTATTATAATTATAATTATTATTATTACTAATATGGACAGGGGTCCAGTGTTTGTTCCTGCTTATCACACAATGCTAATAAAGGAGGCTACTTCCCCATAAGTTTAGAAAACTGAAGTATTAGTATAAATGAAGTAGTAGGAAGTATGAAGACGTACTAGTAGTAGTAGTCCATCCATCCATCCATCCATTTTCCAACCCGCTGAATCCGAACACAGGGTCACGGGGGTCTGCTGGAGCCAATCCCAGCCAATACAGGGCACAAGGCAGGAACCAATCCTGGGCAGGGTGCCAACCCACTGCAGTAGTAGTAGTAATAGCATTGTTATTATAACTGAATTTTAAAAATTTGAACATTATGAAATATGCATTGTTTCCTAAAAAAGTCCCATGGGAAAAGGTTCTAGGCAATCATAGAAGTTCCATCGATTTAAGAACAACGTGACTAAATTTTTATGCTGCTTTGGAAAGTAACTGAGGCAATAGTATCAGAAGATTGCAGGAGGATGCAGCTTTTATGTGTTTTTCCTCAGGCATGGCACCAGAAGTCATATGGGAAAAGCAGAAGTATTGACGTCTAGACATTGTCATTAAGCAGAGTAGAAGAGAGGGGTCACTGGCATTATTCATGGTGAATTTATTCTGATGTTAAGTGCTGTGGAAATGAAGCATCGTGAAATGATTCATGATTCAAAACTTCCCAGAAGTTTACCTTGCCACAAATTGCAAAATAAAATATAAATACAAACATATCATACTTTATCACTGTTTGCTCCTGATGACCAAGCTCTGAACACGAGGATGACCTGTACAAAAAGACAAGGAACTCTTGATGCCCAAGAGTGTGTTCTTCTCTCTTCCTAGGTGGGGTTCAGTAATCAGCATCAGCCAGTCATACCTAAGAAGGTCACATGCAGTTAAGGGCCCAAGGACCGCCTGTGGAGGGCAACAGTGCAGGCCAATCTCCTTCCAGTCACCTGACTTTAGGGAGACTAATAAAAAAGAAGATGGTGTCAGTAGGGTCAGTTTACTTTGTATAACACACCAAGAAGGAACTACATGAGGTGTGTGTGTATAATTCATACAAATAAAGAGATTGCTGTGTTGGTGTCACAGGTTCGTGTGCCTTGTCCATTGGCCAGACTAAGAGCAAGGAATGTTTTTTAACTTCCTAAAGGGCAAGAATAAGAAATGACACAGAGACTCTGAAACTTCAGTTATGTAAGTGTTTTTTTGTCTGCTTTTGTGAAAATAAATTTACCTTTTTTTTTTTTATAAAACACATGGAATTGCTGAAGCATGAGTTTTCTCACTTTGGATGGCTGCCACTACATGGGGGTATTTTCCGTACGTCGCTTAAATTATCCGAGATCAGGTGCCTCATCTTGGATAAGTTAATGCCGATGACACTCATCCGGGTTAGGTTGGTTTTTCAAACGCAGCCGTGTATTAGATTAGTCGAGCTGGATCTAATCATACAAGATGAATGCGCACGCCCGCGCTGAGTGAAAAGCCCATATATATTGAGTCTAGAAAACACGATGAGCAAGTCTTTGATAGGCTGTAACAAAATGACGAAAGAACGGGCGCATTTTTTTTTCACACACGCGGCACAAGACCTTTTATTCGAAGGACATGAAGAATTTTAAGATTTAATATGCACAAGGGGTAACACTGCAAAAGCAGCCCAGACCAGAAAAGATGTCTGGCAAAAAGTGGCCGACAAATTAAACGCTAAGTAGTGTGCATTGTACTTACTGAATGCAGCGTTTCATTTCCTATGTGTCAGATTAATTATTATTTAATATGTCATAATTCCAGATCAAACGTGAGCACAAGGAGAACATGGGAACAGGTTAAAGTGAAGTACGAGAATATACTTCAAACTGGTAAATATTGGTATATAACTATTTAAAGAATTGTTGACATAAAGAATCATATATAATATAAAAAAACATTAATTTGAAAGCTAATAAGGAGGCAGACAAGCAAAAAACAGGTGGAGGTCCACGTGGTCCAGACCTAACCCCTGCAGAAGAGTTGGCTCTCCAGCAAAATGCCCATCGCCCTGTTTCTGAGGGCATTCCAGGGGGAAGCTCCTCCTCAGAACCAGTGGCAGGATGCAGTGGTCACTTCATTTCAGGTAAAGGATGGTCATTGCATATATTTGTCCTCCATGTGTGCCATAGGTATGTTCCATATAGCCCTCTTTTTTTGTTGGGTCAGTTGCAGGGAATGTCATATCCCTTGAACCTGTGTCTGACCAATGAGATATTGACGAAGGTCAAATATTTGATGAAATCACTTTGTCTGATTATTCATCAGGAGGAGAGGTACATTTTCCAAATAATGTTTGATCAAACTCCACTGTGATCAGTCCCATGTGCCCCAATCACTTTTGGAAATCCTGGTAATGAGAATGTTAGGCTGATTGTGGGATTCTTCATGGAACTGTGGGTGTTTTAGCCTGTGTATTACATACCTGCAATGGCATGAAACGCCTCTTTTATTGTCTGCACACGCAGGTGTCCAGGAAACACAATGAAAACCCGAAGGAAATGTTTCAGAGCCAAACAGACTTTACGAATTGCCTGGCAAACTGCACTTTTAGTTAGATTTTCCGCATCGCCTACAGTATATAAAAAAGTGCTGCTTGCAAAAAACCTCAAAGCAATGCATACTGTCTGTGTGGTTGTGAGAGCCCGACTTCGCTGAGTTTGACTTCGAATATACGGAGCTAATAAATCTTTGAGGTACAATATTCCCCCTCGGCTAAAGAGGTATCTTTCGTACAGAATTTCCTCCGGGAGCAATAAAGGATCTTGCCGATCGCGCAAAACCCTCTCTGTATGAAATTCTCTTCTTATAATTTGCACACCAATATCAATTGGTCGCTCATTCATGAACGGCGAAGCCCTGATTGGATGACTTCCACTCACCGTCACTGATCACGTGTGTAAACTAATCCTTGTTTACGTAGAACAAACTGCTCCGAGCAGGTTTGCGGATTAGGATGTGTTGCTATGACAACACTTCCAGCAAGAGTTTCGAAAAACCGACAGATCCAGGATCAGGCCAAATCGTCAACAATTACATCCGGCTAAGCGAGTAATCCACGTACAAAAAATACCCCCCATATGTTTAAACATATAAATGTATTTCTTTTGTTGACAAACAGTTATGTGAAAAATTAAGTACACCCCATGAAATGTTTTTTTCTTTTTTTAACACATCGGCATATCAAGATTTGATCTTAACATTTAGGCAGGATGTTTAGCTAAAGATGATGTTATTGAAAAAAAATATCAATGAAAAATGAACTTTTCAATATGTTATTCAACAAAAGAGAACAGATTTGCAGTTTCTGTCTGTGGAAAAAGTAAGTCTACCGTTGGCTCTAATGGTTGGTGTTCTTCTTCATTTGTTTCTTATAATAGTCTACCAGTCTCTGGCATCAATGTGGAGATAGTTTTTTTCCACTCCTCCATGCAGATTTAGTTTCTTCTGTGTGAAGTCTGAGGGTTATCTTGTGTGTCCAGACCATTTCAAATTCCACCACAGTATCTCAAGGGGATTCAGAGCCAGGCTTTGACTTTGCCATTCCTGAACTCTCCGTTTTCTTTCTTTTCTGCCATTCCTTGGTGGATTTCCTGGTATGTTTAGGGTCATTGTGATGCTGTAAGGTCCACTTTCAGTTGAGCTTTAATCAGACAAATGATGTAACATTATCCTCAAGCTTCCTCTGGTACAATAAAGAATTTCTATTGGAGTCTATGATGATGAGCTATCCAGGCCCTGGTGCATCAAAGCAGCCCCAAACTATAAGGTTTCCATCACCATGTGTTACAGTTAGTTTTTGGTTCTTCTGGTCAATTGCTGTCTTTGGTTTTCACTAAACATGTCTCCTGGTACTGTAGCAAAATATCTTAATCTTTGCGGAACATATTGTTTCAGAAGTCCTGATCTTTGCCATTTTTGTTTATGGTCAAACTTTAGACTTTCCCTGATGTTCTTTTTGAGCAAAAAGGTTCCCTCCTCGCACAACTCCCACGTAGATTCTCTTTCTAAAGGTAAATTTGTGCACTTTGACATCAGTAGTAGCAAGAGGTATTTGTGGGTCCCTTACTGAAAGTTTGGGGTTTTTAGAGATTTCATTCAGCCTCTTGGATTGTGTTATCCAGCTGAATTCACTTGGGCGGCCTGACCTGGAGAAGCTTGTAGCTGTTTGAAATCTTCTACATTTGTGGGTGATCTTCCAGACAATGAAATGCTTAATTTCCAACTGTTTGGAGATTGTTTAAAATCCCTTCCCAGACTCATAGGCATCCATAACCTTCTTTCTGAAAGCCATAGAGACGACTTTTGATTTAGCCATGGTGATAACACACACGTCAGCCACAAGGAGCCAACCAAACTAAATGTCTGAGGTCTAAATAAGACTCATATGTGATCCCCTCTAATGATGTTCTAATCTGATCTGGTGCACCTCTAATTTTATGTATTTGAGGTAGTGGTAAATGTTGTGGTGGACTTACTCTTTTCACATTGTGGCGGATGGCCGGGGTAGGGGACATGTTCACAGCAATACCTCCCCCAGAAAACGAGAGGGCATCAGGGCCGCAGGCTCAGAGCTTGGAAGCTCAACCCTGGTGGGGCCCGTGGCTGCCGCCAGGGGTTGCTTGGACAGTTCCAGGGCCCTGGTCTGCAGCACTTCTGATGAGGATCTGGGAGCACATGGAGTATTTTCTGGGCCCCTTACAGTACTTCTGTCACACCCGGCAGTGCTGCCGGAAGAGGATCAGAGTACACTTGGGGCACTTCCATGTGCACTATAAGGGAGGCACTCCGTTCGAAGACAAAGTTTACTGGGAGAGGAGTGGAGGTGGCAGACAAAAAAAGAGAGTAAGGAAGAAGACAGAGGGAGAGGAGAGATAAGGGGCTGAACAGCATTGCTATAGAGGGTTGTGTTGTGCTTGTGGGAAACGGAGAAGGCATTTCCCTCGATGGAAAAGTAAAATAAAAGCGTGTGCTTGGACTTGTGTCTCTGTGCCTGTCTGTATCTGGGTTTGGGGAGCGGTAACGTCCCCCGTTATTCCACAGCATATAACAGGTGCATTTGTGTTTATCTGACCTTTACAATGAACTATAAAATGTAACTGTGGCATAATGCTTATTAGGCTAATATCATCTTTATCTAAAGATACGGTTTAACTGAAGATCAAATCTTGACATGTCCACATATGTTAAAAAAGAAAAAATAAAACATTTCATGGGGTGTATTCACTCTTTCACACGATTGTATATATACAGTGTACTGCACATTACCAGATAATGGACACTGCATAGATAGATAGATAGATAGATAGATAGATAGATAGATAGATAGATAGATAGATAGATAGATAGATAGATAGATAGATAGATAGATAGATAGATAGATAGATAGATACTTTATTAATCCCAATGGGAAATTCACATTATCCAGCAGCAGCATACTGATACAATAAATAATATTAAATTAAAGATTGATAATAATAATGGCGAGCGCCCTCTTCTACGCGGTGGTGTGCTGGGGAGGCAGTATTAAGAAGAAAGACGCCTCACGCCTGGACAAACTGGTGAGGAAGGCAGGCTCTATTGTTGGCATGGAGCTGGACAGTTTAACATCTGTGGCAGAGCGACGGGCGCTCAACAGGCTCCTATCAATTATGGAGAATCCACTGCATCCACTAAACAGTGTCATCTCCAGACAAAAGAGCAGCTTCAGCAACAGACTGCTGTCAATGTCCTGCTCCACTGACAGACTGAGAAGATCGTTCCTCCCCCAAACTATGCGACTCTTCAATTCCACCCCGGGGGGTAAACGTTAACATTATGTAAAGTTATTGTCTGTTTTTCACTTGTGTAACCTGCATCACACTTCATCAGTAGGCGTCATGAGTAAATAAAATCATAAAGGCCTCTCAGATCAGGGGCTCAAACAACATGTCACCCAATCACTTATTGATACTGTGTTACCCCACACGTGGTGCCAGTACCAGAACTATAAGGAAACCACCAAAAAAATCAAAATGAAATTGTCTTTGCATCAGATTACAAAGCTGTGCCTGTATGGATGCTTGTTCAGTTGCTCCCCCCCACCCCACACACCACTGCTTTAATTCTTCATTGTGTGGCCCTCAAGGAAGCACACTAGTTCTCCAGCTATATATTATGTCCACTACCAATGGGATCTGTAGGTCGCTTTGGATGAGTGTGTTGAATGAAATAAAAAACAAATCTATTAATTTAATCATTGCAAATGCGACATGCAGTCGACTTCCCTGATTTGTACCCTTTAAGCTGCGCTACATTAAAGAATAAATGCCTTATGTGTTGATCGTGAGTCTGTGGCAGCCACATTGACTTGATGCCAGGGGTGAAAGACAATCTACACATTCATGGAAAGTAACAGTTCAGTTCTTCGTTATAACCGGCCCCTGGAGGCCTCAGCATTGAGGAAGTGCTCTTGCTTGTTAAAATGCCTTCTCTATTGGCCTGAGGAAACATTTGCTCCAAGAACGTGCTTCAGAATCCAAGATTACTGGCATGAATTGCTGTGCCAGTTCATAGCCTCTTGTAAAAGCCGGCAGTGTGCAGCACATGAGAAGACTTGGGTAGGGAAATGAAGGATCGTCTCCATTAGCATACAGCATGCACCACAGCGGCAGACGATGGAGATTAAAAGGGGGCCGCAATTAAAAATCTGTCAGACTCAATCTGCTTAAATGTTACCAAGCTACTTAGTATCCACAATGATTTTCATGCCTTTTTTTTAACATTTATTCAAAAGGATCCAATCATATCCACTTTCTGGTTATTACACTACTGCAAAGACACAAAGTAAGTTTTGATATGTAGTGGATTTAGAACGTATTCAGACGCCATCACTTTTAAAACATTTTGCTATGCTGTAGGCTTGTGCTAAAATCATTTACATTCATTTTTCCCCATGTCATGCAACACTTAGTACCCCAGAATGACAAAAGTGACCACCAGATTTTGGAAAGTTTTGCAAATTTAATAAAAAAATGAAAAGTTACCCATCTAAGACAAGATGAAATCTAAGGAAACAATGCAGGCCTCAGCGTATTCAGCATTAACATTTGTAGTGCACCATCTATTGGAATGCATGTAGTGATAACGCTCAAAGCATGTGTCATTCCAACAGATGCCGTATCACAAACATTGATAGCAATAACATGCATTACTACAAATGTTTATGATGTGCCATTATCTATCTATCTATCTATCTATCTATCTATCTATCTATCTATCTATCTATCTATCTATCTATCTATCTATCTATCTATCTATCTATCTATCTATCTATCTATCTATCTATCTATCTATCAGTTACCAATGTCTTTCGCTACTTCAACGACGTTTAATTTAAAACCAGCTTCATATTTTCTTCTGATCGAACGCTCCATCGTAGATAAGGGATGCTCTTACGATAAAGGTGTATGAGGGTGTGAGATACAAAAAACACAAATCAGTGCAAACGTTGCTTTGGAATAGTTTGGTTATTACCGTGTGGTCACGTAAGCACAATAGAGAGAGCGAGAGAGGTTAGGAGCACACGCTGATATAGCGCATTGCTGCACCCACATAGCAAAAAAGGCCGTGTGCTCCGTGGTTACTCTCTCAGGTGGGTGTTAGCATATCATAATCTCTTGTACCAATAGGTGAGTTTTCCGCATTCGACTTATACAACCAACATTATAAAATACCATAAATGATACTGTAAAATCAAGTCCCGACTTATCTGCGGGAGAACTTATCCGCAAGTATATACTGCAGTTGAAGCTCAATTGGCAACGATTCCAGCCTTGAGTCTTTTTGGGTATGACATGACCAGTTATGTGCAGCTTCTGGATTTGGCGATTTTCTTCCAGGTTAAATGGAGACAGTAGATGGACTGTAGTTTTCTGGTCTCTCTCTGGAGATGTTTGATTGGGTTCTGTACTCTGGCCAGGCAACTCAAGGACATTCCCAGAGTTGTCCCTAAGTTACTCTTTGTTGTCTGCCCTTTGTGCTTATAGTCTTTGTTCTGTTGGAAGGTGAACCTTCAGTCCAGTCTGAGAACCAGTGTGCTCTGAAGCAGGTTTTCATTAAGGATATCTCAGTACTTTGCTCTGTTCAGCTTTTGCTCAACCCTGACTAGTCTCCCAGTCCCTGCCACTGAGAAACAATCCCACAGCATGATGCTGCCACCACTATGCTTCACTGTTGGAATTGTATTGCATACGTGATAAATGGCACCTGTTTTTCTCCAGATATGATGCTTCAAGTTGAGGCCAAATTACTCAGTCTGGTTTTTTCAGACCAGAGTTTAAGCCCATTAGGTGCCTTTTTGCAAACTCCAAGCAAAATTTCATGTGTCATTTGGTCATTCTTCCATAAAGCCCAGATTAGTGGAGTGTTGCAGTGGTGGTTGTCCCATTGGATGTTTCTTCCATCTCCACACAGGTTCTCTGGAGCTCAGCCAGAGTGACCATCGAGTCCTTGGTCACCTCTCTTACCATGGCTCGTCTCAGACAAGATAATTTTTCACAAGTGGCCTTGAAGAAGTGGGCTTTGCCCTTGAAATGCTTTGGCCTCCTCCTTGAGATATCCATCCATCCATCCATCCATTTTCCAACCCACTGAATCCGAACACAGGGTCACGGGGGTCTGCTGGAGCCAATCCCAGTCAACACAGGGCACAAGGCAGGAACCAATCCCGGGAAGGGTCCCACCCCACCTCAGGACACACACAAACACACCCACACACCAAGCACACACTAGGGCCAATTTAGAATCGCCAATCCACCTAACCTGCATGTCTTTGGACTGTGGGAGGAAACCCACGCAGACACGGGGAGAATCCTTGAGATATGTAATATTCAAT